>NW_024367483.1:9288153-9472230 GCF_014805655.1 Passer montanus
GGAGGGAGGGGGAGAGGGAGAGGGGGGGGGGGAGGGAGGGAGGGAGGGAGGAAGGAAGGAAGGAAGGAAGGAAGGAAGGAAGGAAGGAAGGAAGGAAGGAAGGAAGGAAGGAAGGAAGGAAGGAAGTTTGGTTTCTCTCACACCTTAGTATTTGCTTGAACTATGAAAAATACCATGAACACCTTTTTTCTGCCTACAAAATTATGCAGTCCAGGTTTACTAGTACCTGAGGTACTGGTAGGTGACTTCCTCATGTTTTCTTATTAATTAAATATGACTTCTCAGTCTTTTCAGATTGACCCTATTCAGGTGGAAACATGCATTAAGAAAGGGGTATTTGTTAAACATTTAAATTCAATGAATGTCAGCATTTTTGATGAAATTTAGAGGATTTGATTTTAGCTATTTTTGCACACACTTATTACCATCTCCATTATTATTAGCCTTTTCCTCCTGAAGTGTGTAAGTTTGTTGAGTAGAGTTACCAGTGTCCTAGGAGCACTGGGGGCACCTTGGGAACACTTGCTAGGTTCAACTGGCTGTTTTCTAGGGAGGTGCTGCGGATAAAAAGTGGGAACACAAACATCTTGGCCCAAGAGTGGTGTATCATGCTATATCTGAATCCACCTTGAGAACAGGAACCCGATTCCAAGCTGGAAAGCTGGCGCAGGGGTTAAAACAGAGACATGCTGAAAGGCAGGAATTTGCATCTCTCAAAGTTTGCTGGACATATTTGTTATTCTCTTTGTAACCAGCCAAGTGTGTTGCTCGTGTAAGGTGTATGAAGCCCATTGCAGTATAATAATAATAAAAAAAGGCCTTAAAAACACTGTACAATGAAATCTGTGCTGTTCTGAAATGCCTTGATGCTACCACAAAGGTATTCAACTGAGATGTTTCCTGTTCTCACAACTTTTTTAAACAGGCACGTAAACTGATAAATTTCATTTCTCCATGGTTAGGTGGAGGATGTCCAAAGCCATTTTTTATAGGAAGACTTGAGTCCATAATAGTAAAATAAAGTTGACTTTAATACTTCATAAAGTCCTTATTTTAATTATCTAGTATGCATTTCTGTGGGCTCTGTGTTCTTATTTCTTTTCCCTTTTTTACATAAATGGGTGTGGAATGGGATGGAAGAAGTTCAGGTCTTATAATGTGCATTCCAGGACTGTTTGTGTTGAGCTGATTTTAATGTCTACAGGACTAGGGTCAGAAAAGCCAGTTTAATTATGTACAAATATCCAAGAGCTATAGATAAGAACTCCAGCTACTGATAAAAGTAACCCCAGCACCGATGAGTGTTGCAAAATGAAGATCCCCAGAAACCCAGTTAATGGCATCTTTGTTCCTAATCCATGACTTTGTAGAAGTCCTGATACTTCAGGTTTAAAAATTAACAATGTGGACCTGAAGTGAATATAATACTTTGAAAGTGGGGATGAAACAAACTCTTCCCTTTTCATCTTCCCCAGTGATTTACAGGAAAACACAACCTCAGGCAACTTCCGAACTTCCATAATTGCATTGAATTCCTTCTTAATTGGGCTTTTCTCTTGCTTTTGAGTTCTTTCTTGAGTAATGCCTGATTTATAACGATTTGTGTGCAGAAAATAAATGTAGAGATTTAATAGGATGAAGGCTGTGGCTCCATATAAAGATATTTAATCCTTAACTTCCATTGAAATCAATACCTTTCCAATTCTCATTACGACTTAAAATTAATATGCATAAAATAGGATTATTATTAAATATTTGAGGGATAAAAAGAGAATAAAAATACTGTTCTCCTCTAAAAGGATTGTAAAAATGGTATCTTTAGAACTGCATGGTAATTGTTCCTGTAACTTGATGCTTTTTACATCATATGTGCTCAATTTGAAAATAAGAATTTGGTGACTGTGTCTGGAAACTAGAAGGGAAACTTGCTTCATTTCATCCTTCGACGTCATCACAAGTTAAAAAACTCTGTCTTTAATCAGACTTTTCATGATGCCTGTTTCTCCAGAGCAGATGGGGATAACAGTTTGTTTGTGATTCACTAGAAGGTAAAGAATTGAAACTATTTTATCTAAGCAAAGCAGAGATAAATTGACTAAGGAGGAGTGAGCAGTAGCTTTTGCTCTGAAAGAAGCTGTGACACAACTAATGAAGGAAGTGGAGCTGGTGTTTTTTTCCCAGAGCAGAGTCATAGGTGCAGGGATTTTGGCTGGTTCAGAAGTGCTGGCAGCAATGCCACCATCAGCAGGGATGGGTGACCATCACAGTTCTGAGACCTGGCCAAATCTGCAACTTGCATCCCATCTCTCATGCGTGCATTTACTCTTGCAAGCTTTCACACACATCACGTTGTTACTGAAAGGAACAGCAAAAGTACCCAGAAGTGTAACAAGGAAAGATAGTTTGCTCTCTAATGCTAAACAAATGTAATTATCAGGAGCATCCATGCTTGGTACTGGAGTCCAACCATGAGTGATTGAGGTTGGTGGGATGTAACTGGTGACCTAACACTGTCAGGAGAAAAAAGGAGATGAACAGTCATTGGCAAAGGCTGCTGTCTTTTAGTGCCGTAGTGATAGTCCTTCTCATGCAAACATGGCTTTCTTAAACAGAACAGTTTCTGGTTATGTTTTCTGTTGGTTTTAGATTTGGGGTTTTTTGGTTTTTTGATTTTTTTTTTTTCCCATAGGAGATCTCATTCCCATGTAGGACCTCAGAATAAAGGATTATGTATGGCAAATCTTACAAAAGCATACTCATCAGTTTATTTTATCCTTTATCCCATCATCAGTCATCTTTTCCCTGTTTTTGCACTTGCTTAAACTCTCTTGCCATCAAACTGTTTCCCTGCTATTAGATCTGAGCAGAGAAACTGTTTTATCTACAGTTACCTGCACTGTCCAGTGGTGCAAACCCAATAACAGGGCTGTGGTTAGGACTCACATAAGAAGTCTTTCTGAAATGAGATAGATGTTCTCAAAAATCACAAACAGGCAGATGGCTGAGGAAATGGTGAGGACATGACCCTTTCAGTTCAAAGCTGTTTGACCTAAATCACAGTTTCTGAATTTAGATAATCTAGCCTGACTACATCAGATAGATGCTAATATAACAAGAGAAAGCTTTATTTTAAGCAAGATACACTCTAGGCTTTGCTGAATACTGGGCTGATTTGACAGGGTTTGCACATTATCTGTACCTTTTCTTGTTGTGTTTGTTGGTCCATTCCAAAATTCCCAGCATCATGGTAAATGGTTTCCCTTTTAGTGAAAAATTTAAGGCATGTTTGCCAATACACATGCATAGAATGATATTCCATATGGCAGAAAGTGCTATCTCAGAGGGCTGGTAAAGAGGTGAAAGAACTTTCTGTGTCACCATAGTCCTTTTCAAGAGTCTTTTGTTGATGTTTTTACACTTCCAATTATCAGACTCAGCTTCCAGAGTCCAGGATTGAAACTGTGTTTCTTTGGGGTCAATAAATGTCTGGTGAAACACTCCCAAAAACCCCTTTCTGTCACACCAGTATGAGGAAAGGATGGAATGTGCTGTCAGGTATTCCCTGACCTTGATCATCTGCATCTTCCAGCACTGGAGCTGGTGATAGTGGTTGGCAGATATCATTCTTCCTAACAGAATTTCTGAAGATTATATCCAATCCAAACACACTTCTCAGATATTTACTTATCAAGAAAATTATTTGCAATGTGCTCGGTGTTTGTTTACAACTGAAACCTTTGAGCAGGGCCTTGAATAAATAAAGTCTGGTCTAATTCTGAGTCCTCTGCAAAAAATGAGTCCATGTGACCAGATTAAGTATTCAGTTTTCAGTCTGATTTCTTGGCACTGAGGAGTTCATCTGGGACAATGTTATTCCTGCAAAGGAATTTGCTGAACTTGAGTTGTGCAGTGTTTGCAACACAGTCAAAGCATTCATGATTAGAATATATGGACCGTAGCAAAATTATCACCCTTTTTTCTATGAGGATTTGAATACTACTTATATAATGTCTTTCCAGACCACAGGTCAGTCAATGAAATTTCACAAAATATCAGTGCTTGAACTTTTTGAATGTCTGTTTATGTATAGGCTGAAGAGGAGTTCCCATGGAAATACTGTGTGACAAAGTAATTAACAACTGCAGCATATTCGTACTCATTTAAAATATAAAAGTTGTTCAGGAAGGCTAAAAACTTGACTTTTTTATGTTAATATTCATCACATAGTCTTAATAATGTTCTATTGACATTATATGTGTTTAAAATATTATAGGAAGTAAAGTAACTGTATATTTCAGTTCCTTGAAGAACCTTTAATGAGAAATACTTGCCTTTTTTTTCACCATCTGAACATCTGAGTATCTTATAATGATTTCATTATCATATAATGATAGTTACACATTTGGATTTGAATAAAAATATACAAAAGTTGATGCCACCTGTGTAACAGATAACCTCAAACACTTCTTTGAATAGCATGGTTTGGTATGTCTGTTGGGTTTAATTTGGTTTATAAGTGCAATCTGCCACACAGTCAGGAATCTTCTGAACAAACAGGGACCTGCTAGATTTTAAGAGGCTTTTCATTTAAAATTATATTGTTGCTTGAAGTTTCTGTATAAGAATTACCACTCATTACTAAATTTTTTGTCAAAAATATGAGAGAGATATATAAATTACAATGAAGCTTTTTTTCCTCTTTGCAGGTTTCTTTTACAATGTGTTCTGCTCTGGCCACTGAATTTTGTTTATCTAACCAGGTAAGCAAATATGCATAACCTTCTTTTTTTTTTTTTCAGAAAATATATTTTCCAGATGTTTGACAACTAATTCTGAGAGATTGGTGTTCTGAATTGTTGGATGACATTTGCAAAATCTATTACAAATGTATTTAAAAAGCTTTTGTTACTTTTTAATTTTAAAAGCTCCAAAACAGTTAAAATTTTAAGAATTTTATCATTTTCAATTAGGAAATTTACCACATTTTCCAGATGTTTGAACTTTTATTTTTTTCTCTCCCATCTTTTCTTTTTTCCTTGTTTCCTCATATTTTACAATATTTATGGGCTTTTTTGCTTTTATCAAAGTCTTACAAGTGGAGCTTTTTTTTGCTATCAATTTCCCTCTACCTACCAGTACTTCAGCATTGCAAACAAAACCATCTGGTGAGAACTCCAGGGATGGTATTTTAACACCATGGGAATGGCAAAGCAATGCTCTAGTGACTGTTGGGAAGTAGAGATGGCTTTGGAAATTTATAAACACCATTTCTGAAATTAAAAAAAATACAATTCAGAAATTAATGAAATTAGAGGTAATGATCTGGTTTCATTGGTATCAAAAATTAAGGTAAAGCACCAAATGACACTCTTGCTATGCCTAGGTTTGTAGGCTGAATTCTGTGTTTTACCTGCGGAATTTCAGTTTGGCTGGCTGTTTTTGCAGGTACTTTGCAGAAAACCCCTTTTTTGTCCACTTCTTTTATCATTATGAGGGAGTTGGACAACATATCTACATGCAGTGCAGTTTTAATGTTTCCTACACACTTTTGTTAATTTTTTATCCTTTTTTTTATAAAATGATGTGGACAAAATGAATTAAAGTTGCTATTGTGGATGGAATATTATGTTCACAGAATATAGATGTGGTTTGCCTTAGATTAAAAGTTTTGTGCTTTTTCATGGGTTTATCTTAGCCCTGGCTAGAATAAACAAATACAGCCAAAATAATAAATAAGATCATGGTGTTCCTTTGCAAGTATTTTTTCTTATTTTATGTTAAAATAGTCCATAGCTCTACCTTTTTATCAGTACTGTTAATCTCACCTTTAATTTAGATAAACTGTTCTTTGATCATCCTCTCATTATTCTAACTTCTTGACATTGGGTTTTTCTGTGATGCTGCCAACACTTAAAAAGCTTTCTCATTCTCAGTTCACCAAGGGGAAATTTCATCCCTTTGGATCTTCTCCTGAAATTTTTTTAGACAAATTGCTCCCAATACCTTTTATGTCCTTTAAAAAAAAGGATATCTGCTTCAGTCTGTTCTGCCTTTTGGGTGCCTAGCATGATATTCCTGGATTTTGTTTGCAAATTAGTCTGCAATCACCCTTGCAAAGAAGGAAAAAAATCTTGGTTTAAAATTACCTAGTGATTTCAAATATTAGTCAAGAACTTTTCAAAAGAATTTCATATTAAAAGTTTGGACAACTGATCAAAGAAAAAAAAATTCTTTTCACCTTCAACATCTGGGCTCTCTTTTTCTAGATCTTTGGCATATCCAAATTAGTAATTTCTCCAAGATTCATTATTATGATATTTTATTATGAGATTTTATTCAAAACATTGTTAAATATAATTATCAATGATAAATTAATGGATTAACTTTAACTGCTCTAGCAAAAAGATGGCTGTTGATATTATCTGATCTTTTTATTCTTATATCAAGATGCCTCCATCACCAGAATTTGTCATGGTGTTTGCCTTACAGATATAAATTGTAATGAAATTGTAATGCTTTGATTTATTTGGAATAATAATTGGTTTATTCGTCAATATGAGATATCCAAGAAAACAAATCATTATGGCTCAAATAGCTGATTTAATTTATTTTTTTAACAGTTAAACAGTTTAACAGTTTATCATTAATAATTTTTCTGAAACAAAAATCAGTGTAATTTAGAAAGATTTCTCCAAATATGTCTTTGACAGGACAATTTTTAAAAATTATTTTAATTAAAAGAGTGAAAAACAAAAATTCATCATCAAAGCTTTATTTTCTGTGAATAAATTACTTTCTCCCACCTCATTCCTGCATCTTCCATACTTTCTTTCTTTGGCCACCACTCTCAAAAATGGCCTGGTCTATGTATCTGGCAGTCAGTGACATTTTTCAAGAAGCTAAGTTCAAAGGTAGATATTAGATCCTCAAAAAAGTTTCACACAAACTGGAGAAGCTCAAGAAGTGGCCCAAGATGATCTTTGAGATCCCTTCCAACCCAGGCCATGCTATGGTTCCATAATTCACTGAACTGTTTGCTCTCCTTACTGACTTTGTTTACGGCCTCCTTTGCCCCAATGGTGATGTTGGTAGGCTTTATGAGGTGCAAAAAATGAGCTACAGTAGATACTTCTACTCCATGAGCATGAAATATATTTGCATGTACTCCCTAAGTTTCCATTAATTAATTGTATTATTGTGTAGTATATATATGTAATGAGCGTGTGGGATGAAGAGGCTTGGCTGAATCCACCCGGGTGAGGATCAGTAGCCCAGCATGGAGGGCAGTGCTGGTCTTTAACACTGGTACTGAAATGCAACCTCGTTTGGCACTTTCCATTTCTCTATACCAGCTTAAAATGCATATCAAAGTGTTTTAAAGATTATTCAGGTTTTTTATGAGCCCCTGATTCTGTCGATATTTGTGGGGTAGGACACTGTGAGTCTGCAAGGCTGCCTGGTGACTGAGATACTGGGTTGCTGCTGCAGTACTGTCCAAAAGCAGAATTTTCAATAGATATTTGATCTGCAACAATCTTTACAAGGATTAACACTGTGACAAATAGCTGTATTTTAAAGTTTGTCAAGATACTGACATTCTCAGAGGCTTTGAAAGTCTTCTAATAGTATGGTTGCATTGTTATTACACAATCTCTATGCAGTACACAAATTGAGAGCCAGAAATTATCTATAATATAGAAAATCCAACAAAAGTTTTCAATTTTTTAATTTTAAATATTTTCAACAACTGATGGCATCTTATATTTTAATGTCAAGGAGTAAATTTGGGTTCCGTATGAAATAATACAAACTCTAAATAACTATTTTGAGGCAAAAAATATCTGGGAAGTATATTCCACAAGAGCTCTGGTAAATGGCATGGCAATTCTTTCAGAAGTTTTCTGTACTCCAACAATGCCTTTTTGAAATACTTAGAGATTTTAGCAAGTTAGGACTATTGTAGCACATCAAATTACTGGAAGATACAGAACAAACTCTAAGGAACAGCCGTTGTGAGTGAAAATTGGATTCCCAGTTTTCACAAACGGAATCTGGTTGCCAGTGTTACATTTGAACAAAACCACAGGATTCACCTAATTACTCTCCACTCAGGTGTCAGGTGCATAAGGAGATCTATTCACCAGCTATAAACCAAAAGGCATACACTCTGGAATTAAATAAACCAGTGGTTATCTATTAATTGTGCTTTACTTAACCCTCCTTGTAAATACCTGGTCCTGGCTCTCTCAGAAACAGTTCTGGAAACACTAGGTCTCATCTCACGTGGTGGTTTCTATATTGCTGTTATTCTGAAGTCTTGTATGGCATAAAACTGTGTGTTTGTTTCTGTGCACAGGGATCAGTTTAATACAGAATCAGTACAGATAAAGTAATTTCAGTTTGCCCCTGAAAAGTTAACAACCATAGGAAAAAACAGTTGTTTCTTCACAAAGTCGAAGGCTTCTAAGGCTTTGCACACATTTGTACTCAAAATTCCACAAATCTCTGACTGAGTGCAAAAAGTCCATTAAAATGCAGTATTTTTACTTTTAAAAAAAGAAGCAATTTCATCCATGTGCTAAACATTTTGACTATTGAAAATAACACGGAGAAATTTTTCATAATGCCCAGCAGTAAATTATTGCTCTTCTAGGCCTTTTGTTTTAATTGGTGACAAGAATATATGAATATGTGCATTTTTTGAGAGAGGCTTAAATTTGTTAGAAGGGCTCTTTCTTTTTCAGCTTGGGTATGCAAGAATATGAACTTTAGTACTAGTGATTATGAAAAAGTCTCTTGAGGGTTTTGCTGTTGTGGCATTTCAGTTTGCAAAGAGGATATTTCTCTTCAGTTTATATCAGCAATGGAAAACCTCAGAACTGATATTAACTTTACATATATATTTTTGCTTGCAGCATTTTTGTTTAACTAGTCCTAAATTCACTTGCATTTTCATTTCTTATGTAGCAATATCTGCTGGTCAGTTATACTAAATCCTGGGGATGACTTGTATGGCAAATCTCTCCAAGTTTTTTCTGCCCCTGAGTGACTTCTTCAGGGTGTTAGAACACATAACCTCCCTCCTCCTAGCAGGAGGTTATCACCAGAAATTCCCCCTCTCCTTGGTCACACATTTGATGTCTGCTGAGTCAGATCCTGCACCCACACAGTTAAAACACCACTTCAGGGGGACCCAGGTCCTCCTGTGCAGATCTCACCCTGGCAGGGAGAGGAGCCACCCCTGAAAAATAAAAGTAGTGTGTGCTTCACTCCTTGAGATGGAGCTTGTTAGGGAAGGGAAATCCAGCCTTTATTCCTGGATCAGAGCTGTTGTCCCACCCCACTGTGTACACTTGAGAAATCAGGATCCAAGCCGCTGTCTCCCTTCAAGCAGCTCTGCCACTTTCCTTTCTAAAAGGAAAATAAAATTATTTTGGGATCATATGAAATTAAATACAAGCCTTGGAACGATAGCTTCTGATTGGTTTGGAATACATGGTGTCACTTTTTGTGCTATGTCTACAGACCTGGGAAAGCCTAGCCATAGAGCCTTAAGTTAACTAACCAATTTCCTGGATCAGAGCTGTTGTCCCACCCCACTGTGTACACTTGAGAAATCAGGATCCAAGCCGCTGTCTCCCTTCAAGCAGCTCTGCCACTTTCCTTTCTAAAAGGAAAATAAAATTATTTTGGGATCATATGAAATTAAATACAAGCCTTGGAACGATAGCTTCTGATTTGGTGTGGAATACATGGTGTCACTTTTTGTGCTATGTCTACAGACCTGGGAAAGCCAAACCATAGAGCCTTAAGTAACTAAGCAATTAAAATGTTTTTAATATTCCTTATGCAAAGTTCCATACAACATCAGCGTACACATATATGGGCTCTGCTCTTGGAGCTCCCTCCAGAGAGACCAAGCCCTTTTTTTCAGAAAAGGCAGATTTTGATAGATCTGTGTATGAGCACAGGGGGCCTCTTGCAGGGTCAGGCTCTCAGCAAACTTGGCAACTCTTTTCCTCCTGCCATCAGTCTTGCAAAGTTTGATAATTTCATTAATGCTTAATCAGTTGGGTGTGAGTATGAAAGAACTCTTCCTTTCATGCTCTCTTTAACTTTGTAGCCTCAGTAGTTAGACAGGATGTTTTCAAAGGCTCATTCTAACTTCAGATTTCAAACAGTGTTTCTAAAAGAAAGAATAGCCAAGACTCAAAAATAAGTATTTTCTTTCTTTTTTTAAATATCATCCTCTATGCAATATTGTTACAATCATTACTACAGAGAGAAGGAAGTCTGAAAAAATAATTTCACACCTTTTAAACAATTGTAAAGCAAGTTTTTAAGGCAATTGATTTTTATGCTTTTTTTTTTATTCTACATTTTCTTATTTTCATAAGCAAGTAGCAAATGAAACATAAATTATTGGTTACTTGAAGTGTTAAGGTTTCAGCAGAAACATTTCATTGATTTCATTCTGTAGAGCTTTGAATCTAATTTTAGAAATTAGTCAGACATGTAAAAATAGGGTAGTGTATGTGATTTTTTTCCTCAAATATCTCCAGGCAGTAGAATGTCAGAAGCTACAGGTGCTGAGAGCTATAAGCCTCATCTTGGAACAGTAGAGATATAACTCTTGTGGCTTTGGCATTTTCTCAAAATGAATAGCTGGATGAGATACTAACTTGCTTCATTTTTACAGCATCTTAAAAACTGTCATATGTCCAAAGGCTTAGTTTTAAGTAGTTTTTCCTGGAACATTTAAGGGAAATTTCATCTAAATATACTTGCATTATTATTTTGTAGTTTAAACTGGTATCTTCAGGATGCTATTTTTATTATTGCATCTTTTATGTCTGATTTTTTTGGTTAATTTTCATAATATATAGCAAAGATGAACAGCTGTTCTACAATTTTCTTGTGATTTCTCAACAGTCATTTTTCTAAACCTCTCTGGGGATAGTTTTTACACAGTATTGACAACTTTGTTCTCTGATCTCCTTGAGTGAAATTAATTAAATAAAGAAGAAAATTCTAGAAAGATGAGGAAGGGTGGCTTGATAAAAATGAGTAAAAATATTTTCCAACCGTTTTACAACTGCCCTGTTGTAAAGACCAATGGCTATAATAAATTAAATAAGTGAGATTATAGCAGTTTTTTCTGCCAATTTTCTTTTAAGATGTTAATATGTCCTAATGATTCTGCATCCTATTAGCTTACAATTATTTCAAAACAAAACAAAATGCTTTTTTAGCAGGCGTATCTCATTTTTAAATAGAATGTGAAGAAATTAAGTTCTGAGGAAGTTGCTTATGTTACAAAGGGAAACATATGAGAACAAGTGAATGGCAGATTTACAAGTCTAAATGTGCTTCCCATGTGTCATTCTGAATACCAAAGGTGGCAGGGACCTGCTAGAAAATGGTGGTGTTCAAATTCAGACTCATATGTGTGTCTTAGTCTCCTTGAGTCTCAGTGGCTGCAATGTTCTCGTCATGCTTTTAAGAGTTAACAGAGTAGAAACCTTAAATATTGCAGGGTGGTTTTGCCTTTAATGGTGTGGCACATAGTACAAGAAAAACCTCATGGATTTTTCAGCCTGGGCTTACAGGATCTGTGGTACAATTCCTGCTTCCCACTGCAAATGGGTATCAAACTAAAGTCCAAAATGCCACCATATAGAAGACTGTGTTCAAATTGATAATGAGATCAGATACTTATAGCTCTGGGGTGTTTTTTGTCTATTTCTATTGAGCATTTAACTGTCTGGACACAACCCTGTGCCATGTGCTCTGGGATGACCCTGCCTGAGCAGGGGCTGGGACCAAGTGACCCACTGTGGTTCCTTCCAGCCTGACTCATTCTGCAAATAAAAAGCATAATATTTTTAAAACTGGAGAAAAAAATACTGACACATTTCACATGCATCTAATGATGTACTTTGTAGGGAAAAGTGGCGACTGCAGAATGGAAGAGGTAAAAATGCGCTAGGAACTTTATAACACCAAGCACTGAGGGCATATATGGAGCATTTTGCTTTGCTTTAGTGTTCTTCATCACTGAGGTTTTTTGTTTGGGTTTTTTTAAAGCTTTCTGTTTCTAAACTGTTCTGTTCTTCTTTCTTTTTCACCTTTTCTGCAGGATGAAACAGACTTTGGACTTTGAGTACTTAGATAGCAGGCATTATCCAGAGGAAGAAGTGTAATTTAAGAAACAATATATTTGAGGAAGGGGCAGAAGGTAGCTGGGAACAACCCTTTGAATTGCAAGACATGGTTTCCTAAAACATAATGTGTTTGGGGGATTTCAGTTTTTTTCCCAAAATCTTTATGCCTGTCTGGGTTGTCTTGCTTTTGAGTCACTTGTTAAATTGAGACTCCAAATGTCTGTGATAAAGAAGACATGCAAGTGTGCTAGACTGGGCCCATTGAATGTACAGATGCCAGACTTATTGGGAGTGACACTGTGAAATTAATATGTACACACTGCAATTTAAAGGATAATATTATGCAAATATTCCTAAGCATGACATGTTAAAAAGTAGTTACATTTTAGACACATCCATTAATATTTTCTCTTGAATATCAAGTACTTCCTCCCACCTGCCATCTCTTCCATGTTTTCACATGCTATGATGTTTAAATGTCATAAAGCTGTCATAACGCTGTGACTAGGCTTTTTGGTTAGTAGAATCTATCACAATCTGCATTTATATTGTGCTCAGCACTTTAAAAACAGATTACACATTTCAAGAAGTACCAAAAAGACATATTTTTAATAACTTTTTCTTCTTATGGAGCAGATTCTGAATTGCTTTTTCTGTTCCTAGCATATAACACTACTATATTTTGCCCCTAAGCAGCATATGGGGGAGAAAAAAACAGGCTTAATGGCTTATTCTGAATCCTGCTTGTACTCCCACTTCAGACTTGCATTTATGCATATGATGGTGTCACTCGCTTTGGAAAAGAAGCAGCAATTCTGGGTGCTCAGGCTTAGGCCATGCCTTCCTACTCCCCACCCCAGCCAGTCTCACCCAAACGTAGTTCCTGTTCATCTTAGTTTGTGAACAGCTCTTAACACCTGGATTTGAATGCCAGAATTACACACAGCAACTAAGCAAGCAAACAAATTGCCAAAGTTTGCAAGCAATCACAGCATTTGTAGAATCTTGGTAGCATCTGAAAGTCAGTGTTTTATTTTTCTGATCAGTGCTGCCCATTAATGGCAGTGTACCTGTGCCCTGAACTGCTGTGATTTCTTGCCCCCCATTTGTTAACCTATTTTTATTATGAAGTACTGCAGAATATTGTTCACATTCTGTTCACATGTATATTCTAGGATTCAGTTCATGTGTATCCTTTTAGACTAATTCTATAAAAATAATTGTAGTTTAAACACACCACATTGCTTTGAATTAAGAAATAAACTGGCAGTGGAGAAGCCTTGCTTAGAGACTTAAATTAAGCAGCAGACTTGCCTATAAGCATGTAGGTGTAATGACAATACTATGAAAATATCACCAGCAACATCATGGTTAGATATATTAGGATTTTCAGTTTAAGCAGGATAAATATCCTTTTACGTACTTAAAGTGAATGAATTTTATCTCTGAACTGAACAAAATATATTATGTGGAGCATTACATCTTCTAATATTTCTCTATCAAAATTTGTTAAAAATGTAGTGGTCACAAACCTGTTCATTTCTCAAGAAAAAAAAAATTAGGTACACTGGAAATAGCACACAAATTCTAAATAAAACCAAATAAAATTATTCTGTGCAAACACCTACAAAATATGCATTTAATACTATTGTAATTATGTAAAAAAGATAGATATCTACATGTATGATACAGATAAAATATTATTACTCAGTTTAAGCTTTATAATCTATTATCTTAATTCAAAGAAATGCAAAAAAAATTTATTATGCATATACTGAGATTTCTTGTTTTTGTACTCCAGTTAAAAATAGAAGTCTTGAGGGATTGGTATTGGGCAAAGTTAAAATATGATAGAAATCTACATCATTAAGTACATTTGTCACTCTGAAGAGAGAAGAGCAAAAAAGAGGAAGAAAACAGTTAGATTAGATTATACTTCAACAAGAAAAGGTAAACAGAAGTAAGAAGAGAATATGGACCTCTCTAATCCAAATAAAACATTTTAACAATGACGAATTATGAAATACAGACCACATATATTATGGAGCAACATTTTTTCCCTGTACACAACTTTTTTAGCAGTAACAAGCAGATAGATCACACCTCATATTAGAAGAAAGAGTAGGTATTTATGTGGTTAAGTGTTTGAATGACAATTGAATATTCCCAGAAGTTTTTATCAATATAATAGGCTTGATTATACAGAGGAAAATAATTTCTGTTAATGATGCTGTCATTTAGATACCACATCACAGATGTATTTCCAGGAAATAAGTTCCTTCAAAGCACAAAAATCCAAATTGGGAGCGAAGATCAGAAGGACCAGTGATTTACTTTATTCCACACAGGTTATTATACTGCTCTTATCATCACAATATCTGATTATTTTCTGGTGGTGCATTACACTATGGGTTTGTACCTCAGCACTCTGCCTTTGCAGGATGAGACCTGTAGGCCTGGGGGAAGATGGAGTAGAAAAAGCTGAAAATATTCTGCATGTGTAAACACTAAACGAGAGGAGGAAAGAGCAGGAATGAAAACAATATCTAATTGGGTGAAAGAAAACATATTGTCATGTGCTGGATAACACGGTAAAGACTTTTGGAAGTTTAGGCTATCAAGAGGTTGATGTTTGATCCATGAAGGTTGGTGTCTGTTTCAAGTGTAGTTCAGAAATGTCTGACAGATTGTTTGAAGGCATTACAACCTACAGAAAATGCCAGAATTGTCAATGCTTGGATTTTAATTAACTCAATATTTTAATTGGAAAGGAATAAAATTTCCAGAATATAGTATCCTTTTATCTCTTCTATGAGATTGTTCCCTGGGCAGATGAGGTTTTGGAGCTTCTTTCCTTTGGTAAATGCTCCTGTCCCCAAAAAGGATTGTTGTGCCTGGAAAACCTGTGACCTTGTGTTCTCACTGAGTGATGATGCAGAGGTACCCAGACAAACTGCAAGCAGAATAAATTCAAAGATAGATTTATAGAGAGATTAAGCAAATTCAATTAAGCTAAAAAAGAAAAATAAATAATAAAATAAAAAAAGAAAAAAAACAAACCAAACAAAAACATCGAAAAAAACCCCATAACCAAACCAACCAAACAAAAATATATCAATCTACCCCCCAAAAAACCCCACAAAAATAAAACTGTGTTCACTACCCAGGAAAAAAAAGAAGCTGCAAATATATATGCAATGTGATTGAGAGGCCTCTGTAAATAAAAACCAGCTAGAAAACTATGGATTAGAAACATATTAAACATTTGAAAGGACTTTTTCTATCAAATATAAACTGAGTTTTATTAAATTTAAAAAACCTCTGCAATCCTGATGCATTTTTATGTCAGTTTCTGCAGGAAGGTCCGAGAAAATTTTGGGTTGTAGTAATTGTTTCAATGAAGAAAATTTCTGAAGAATTTCTAAATTTATATATTAAAAATATCCATGCACAATATGTGTTAAAGACATGCCCAACTAATTAAATGGATAATTCTTCATCTGTATCAAACTTTGAAATTAGTTGGTCAGTTTATTTCATGTCTAATTGCTTACAAATCTGTTATTTGCAAAATGAGCCTGAAGCATGCTGAGAAGAGAACGTCCTTGCATAGTTTTTATTTTGTGTCACAGGTCATTTTGTAAATGTTGCAACTGTCTTTCACATGGCCATTGAAGAGTTCAAAGTTATGTCAAATATCAAATGGATGTTTCATTTTGCAAATTTTCTTTAACTAGAAAGGGTGCAGGACCTGAAATACCAGTTTTCACCCTGCTGTAAGTTTAAATCGTAAAATAATGCATGGCTGGGATTCAGGCCTAGGTATCATATAAAAACTGTCCCGAATTTTTACCTAAATCAGTTTAAGGATATTCCTGTTTTTACAAATCCTGAAAAGGCAAAGCTACATATTTTCCTAGTTATAATTATTTGCTGATTTGAGTGACCTGAGATATTTAAGTGATCAGATAAGAGTAGTTTAACTCAGACTAGGTGGAAAAGGCATTCACATCTGGGCATGTTATAAACAGGCAGTTGCATCACAGTTTTTAAGCATCACATAGTACCTCTAGGAACTCACAGTTTGACCTTACCTGAAGCTGGACTGGTTTCTGCATGAAAGTTT
Organism: Passer montanus; assembly: GCF_014805655.1. Classification (NCBI taxonomy): domain Eukaryota; kingdom Metazoa; phylum Chordata; class Aves; order Passeriformes; family Passeridae; genus Passer; species Passer montanus. Next base: position 9,304,444 of record NW_024367483.1, read on the forward strand.
TTGCAGACTTTATTATTTACATTGCACAGTATAATAGCAGTAGTAGCATCTGCTTTCTCAACTGCAGCAGGTTATCAATCACTCTTCCTCTCCAGAAGTGAGTTTTCTTACTTGCAGTTTATTACAGTACTACAGGGGTGCAATGCCCAATGCCAAAATAAGAAAAAAATGCATTACTTATCTGTAAAGAGCTTTAATTTTTTACAGCACCCACAAATCCATCATAGTCTCTCGTGTCTTCTGCTCCAGAACCTAATTCCAAAGAAGGCCTCATGACAGAGAGGTGGGGTATGAGAGATGTGGAGTATTTATTCTGTCATACATTACTCAAGAGAGCAAAACATGCATTTAATTGACAAGCAATATTTTCACAGGGGTTCTTTGACTACACACCTGTCTGGATGCACACACACACACACACACACTGCAGTATCTGCAGAGGAGCTCAGCAGGGACCAGACACCTGTACAAGGGAAGTCACTGCTGACAAGTAACTCCCCAGTACTCAAAGTAAATGGGGGCTTGGTCACACCACATTCAGTCAAAAGGTACTGACTTTTTGGGAGGAGTTGCCAAAATAAGGAAAGGAAATACTTTGTTATATACAACGTTGCAATGTGTATTTTTTCTCCCAAAGGAAAAAAAAAATGGTTTTCAGAGTGAAAATCAGAAAAAGAGGTTACAATAAAACAGCGCTGTGGTAGGAAGCCTTTTTTGATGAAAATGCTATTTCTTGTGATATGCTTGGTTTATCAACATTTCAAGATTAGGATTTACATTGTGACTGAAAATGCATACAAATACTATATCCGTTTTCTTTCTCATTATTAGGTACATTGTGACTGAAAATGCATACAAATACTATATCCGTTTTCTTTCTCATTATTAGGTATTTGTAGTGTGTTGCCAGATCCTTTGAGGGCAAAGCAGTCCTTAGGCTTATTTATTTAGATTGGTGGTGTATCTCAGGCTCTTCATTAGGCATCCAGATATACAGCTATGTCCTGAATAGGAAGGATTGCTGATACTTTTGAAGACAGATAGAAATGGAGGAGAAAATTCAAGTAGACACAGCTCATGTCAAAACCAAATTTTGCCATGTAGATAAGGAGGCAGTTTATTAGGATATCTTCCACGTATATAGGAGAAGCCACTTGGCTAGTTATTTGAAACTTGTACAAGCTGCCAGTAGATACCAGCATAAGTTAATGATCTGATGTAGACAGTGACATATTTACAAATGTTTTAGTTCATCTTAATGTTATATGTTGCTGTTTAGATCACCTCTAAAGACCTCGATAAAGTATTTTAAGGAAAATTTACTGCCCTAATTCTTTGTTTACATAATAAAACCCAATATCTGTTGTAGGTGGCTTTGATTTTAAGGCTCCCATACCCAACAACGCTCTGCAGACTTGCTCACATTGGATGGTTCTTACAATTTCAGTGAGAAGGTTAATTGTATAGATTAATACAGGTTTAAGAGTTTGCATGATTAAGGCCCAGAGACTTTATACAGCCCAGCTCCTCTCCCAGAGCATGGAAATAAAAAGTTCATTATACTGTGTGAAGACAAGGTTTCTGCATGCTCTGTGCACAGCATTACATTCAATCAGGTATATAGCATTCAAATTAATACAGGATACTGGCATTCCTTGTGAAAGTTTATTTCTCTTTAAGTAGGAAAAAAAATTCTTTACTGTGAGATTGGCAAGGCACTGGAACACATTGTCTAGAGAAGCTGTGGCCACCCCATCCCTGGAAGTATTCAAGGCTAGGTTGGATGGGGCTCTGAGCAACCTGGTCTAGTGGGAAAGATCCCTGCTCATGGCAGGAGAGCTGGAATGAGATGAGCTTTCTATGTTTCTCTGAATTCACCCTCCCATGACTGTTATCAATCCCCTGAGGACAGAACTAGATTCTGCTTGCAGAACTTAGCAGCATTTTAACTGAGGGGACTGTTGCCTACCTGTTGCAAACTGCTTCTTTCCTGCTAGATAAAAGCTATCCAGAAACACATTCCAACAATCTGGTTTCTTGGTTTTATGCTCAGTAAGCATTGGTTACCATAGTGTTTTAGAAAAATACTTTTTCAGGAAGCAGAAGCACAATCAAATGTAGTCCACTGGAGTTGTGGTGAATGAATGAACCGTCTGTTAACAAATTGAAAGCAATGCATTTATAGATTTAATGATTAGTCAACTTTAATTTCCTGCTACAATCACAAAAGTATAAAAAAGATGGTGGCATGTCAGTAAGTCCAGAAGTACTCCTCTAGGTGCCCAGCAGCTCCCAACCCTTTGAATATACCTCCTTATGACTGTCCTGTGACTGCTGTAAACTGACTCCCTTCAGCAACCAAGTCTTTCTGGAAAGCAAACCAGACAGTTCCCTCCACCCAAGCTGCAGATTTTTCTGTAGATACCTATCTCTGAGCCACTGGAACAAACCCTGCCTCCCAGTTTTTAAGCCAGGATATCCTTTGTAGTGATCAAAAAGTGTTATATTCATACTGGATTCCTCTTGTCCAAATTTTACTTTACATGTTTTTGTTGTAATGAAAAAATGCAAATTCTTGACTTTGATCCCAAAGACCTAGGTACTGTGCAAGTTTAACATAAAAACCCTTTAATGTTCTTCAGTTTATGTATTCTATGTAAGCTAATGGTTCAGAATTCCAGACAGAAGTTGAAAGGCAACTGAGGACTCTTGTTACAGTTTGAAACAAGAAATAAAGGTTTTCTACTTATTACTAGGCAAGAAAAAAACCATCATTTAGGTACATGACGCTTGTTGGTTTTCTGAAATCTCCTTTGTGCTGGTCATTCATCCAGAACTGAAAATTTCAAACCAATGACTAACCTACTGTAGTGCCTGGTTTTGGTTAATGGTTCAGCATATTTCAGGTTCTTCAATAATCATTCTGTGCTTATTTATATGTCACCCTTTGTCCAAGCTGTAGCTTTGCTGTCAAGTGTGAGCTAGAACAATCTCTTAAAGTCAGATGTGTTTTCAGCTATGCTGTGGTAATCTTGGCTGTGATGAAGCTCCTGTCTCTCCGCCAAGAAGAAAATTTAGATATTAATATGAAATTCACAGTGTGTGAATGTATCTGGGGAATATGAAATATGTAATATCATAAAAATCACTGAGCTGTGGAATCACAAGTTAGATGAATTCATGTATCATTACTTAATTTGAATTCTTTCACTAATGTGCACTAATGTTTGGTATTTATTTTTATGTAGTTATTCAGGATTTTCTGAGTAAATCTTTTTACCTGATTGGCCAAATCAATACCTGAGATCAATTTCTTGTTTTTAAGAAAAAATAATTAGAAATGTTTTGTTGAGTACAGAACTTTATTCTGTAGAGATGGATAACTAAGTAGCCAAGGATCTCGTAGCTAAGATGCTCAACTGATTGCATGATAGCTGATCCCAGTGCTGATTTGAGGATCCTGTATGGGAAGATATGAAAACTCTTGTGGAAGGAAGTCTGCTTGTACACAGGAATATTACTAAAATGTGTGAGGCAAAAGCTAAAGAAATGCCCTGATATGACTGCACAATGTGAATTTCACAGAGAGAGTGTGGAACTGTAATTTAATAAAGAGATAAAGGACTCTCCTATTAGGAAATGCTGAGAGAACTGGGCTTGCTCAGCCTGGAAAAGAGAGGGCTCTGGGGTGACTTAGTTGTGACCTTCCAGCACTTGAAGGAAACATTCAAGAAAGATGGAGAAAAGCTATTTACAAGTGTCTGGAGAGACAGGACAAGGGGGAATGGCTTCACATTTACAGAAAGTAGGTTCAGATTAGATATTAGGAAGAAATTCTTCCCTCTGTGGGTGGTGAGGCCCTGGCACAGGTTGCCCAGAGAAGCTGTGGATGCCCCATCCCTGGGAGTGTTCAAGGCCAGGCTGGATGGGGCTCTGAGCAACCTGGACTAGTGGAAGGTGGCCATAACAGGGATTTGGAATGAGATGCTCTTCAAGGTCCTTTCCAACACAAACCTTTCTCTGATTCTGTGATTTTGAGTTATAGTGCACTAAATTTTCCCTAAAGTTATTATTAATGAGTATAAATTTACTCAGAACATGCGTTTTCCATTATTCCTGTGAATTACTTCCAAACAGCACAATATCTTCTCTGTGATGACACCCACCAGCCATAGTGTGCCCTTTTATATGTTTGATTTTGTCAGAAAGAGACAGTTTATTGAAAAAAAGCTGCTTATATTAAAAAAAAATCCTATTGGAAAATGGGATTTTCAAAGATACTGGCTATATATTTTCAACAATCAAAGTTAATATTTTTGTATTTCAAATAACTTTTCAGCCTGTAAACTATATTTAGTGTATAAATAGTTCCCCCTCTGTAAGTCAATAACCTGTAAATTATACATGTATAGTGGAAGTAGGAGTTAAGATCCAGAGTCATCTCTTCCCTGCCTTTGATCACTCAGAGCCTGCTCAATCTTACAAGAAGGCTCTGTGCCTTTGATCTCCTCTGCCTCTATCTCTTGTTCAGGTTAGCTGGGGATGTTGATTTTGAAGTGTAGGTTTTCCTTACAAAATTAAGTCAGTCCAAACTAAAAAATAACTGCAAATGTAGCCATTTGTACTAAAAACACTGAAGAAGTCAAAATCTAGAATGAACAATTAAAACATTTAAATGTACAAAGTGTTAATTTCTTCAATATAAAAGTACTTTAAGATCTAGATTTGAGGGATTGTGCTGTTTGGGGTGAGAACACTTTGCAGAATCAAGAATTCACAGTGGGAAAATTGAATAATGCTATATTTAAAACTGTTCTAACCATTTTTACTTCAAAACTACTTGATACTTTGGTCTGCTGAATCAAAAACACACCTTGCGTTGGACTATAATGCACATGTTCTTTCTTTTCAACTAAGAGTTATGGCCTGGCCAGTTTTTTCAGGCTAATAGAACTTAACCTGCTGGGAATGTAACCCAGCAAAGTGCATGCACAGGTCCCATATATTTTAGGTAATTAAAATAAGAATATGTGTGGGATGTTTTTGGACATATGTACATATACATCTACCTGGAAAACATTATGATGTTTTGGAAAGTACTGTCCAGAACTGTAGTAATATAAGGATCTAGAGATGCATGTAATTTCCTTCTTGAAATAATTAATTATGTTTCAAAAATTCGAATTTTCTTTTTTTGCCAATGAGCTCTGCCATACTGAGGTGTAAGACTGTGTCATTTATAGCAGTCAGGGGATAGGTGACACACAGCTTGTGTTCTACTTTTGATTCAAGGCAGCTAAGCAAAACTATCCTCTTAGATAACATTTTTATAAGATTTTAAAGTATGAGCAGCCTGGATTCATACATGTTCATATAGGAAAAATATGAAGTAAAAAAAAAAAGGCGTCTTTATCATTGACAGATAAATCAGTGGTACAAAGAAGGCCCCTCTGACCTCTTTTGTATTACCAGTCTGTATTCAGGTCACGAATGAGTTCTAAGAAAAATAAGTGGCCTTGGGAGACCCTTGATACATAACCTGGCAGTAGGGAGCAAGAAGTCATCTGGGCTTTCTGCTGAGTTCTATGTGTGCAATCCCACACCCCTGAGAATTTTTCCTTCTGAAGCTTGGGAGAGGATTGTTGTTGTGATGGCGTTCTTTGTACACGTGCATGAGCTCAGAGCAGCGTTGCTGCCATTTTTGAAGGGGATCATTGGGATGGGAGTAGTACTGGGACAAGTTTAGGTACTAGGCATGCTGCTAAATCAGGAATCCATAAAAGTTTCTGGTTTCCATTATGGCTATACTTGTCCTTGTTTTGGAGAGATGTTTGGAAAAACAGACAGTGCTTTGTTTATCACAAGTAAAAGGCATGTAAGGAGGTATTTGTTGTTTACCCTCTTTGCTAGCTGATTTTCTGTGTGCACTGTCTTACTACTCTAATGATCAGGAACTATACCAAGTTATCTTCAGATTTCAGTTTTCAAAGGCAGTGGTCAATTTGGTGTAAACTGTGTGGGTGTTATTTAGAAATTATCTAATTCAGGGTAGTATTTATGATTCAGTGCAGTGTACTTATCACTGAGCAGTGTCAGGTATTCTGTGCTCAGTACAGTAATGCTGTTTCTAAAAACAAGTTAATGTTTGGCTCCTTTGCCTCTAAACTGGTAAAAACATTTAACTGCCATGCTACCCAGGAATTTTGAGGAGTGATATGCTGAAAGCTTTTAGGGGAAAAAAATAGTTCAGATTTTTTCATATACTGAATTGTGATGATAATGCTCAGCCATATTTGCACTTAGACCCAGAAGAGACAAACAAGGTAAAGCGAATGTTTTTCTACATTTAAGACTGGGTATATGTGAGGGGATTGGATGTTTTATCTCTTGCTGTGGACTTACTTACTGTTTCTGGAGTGGAAGTAGTGAAATAAATCAGAGCTGGAACAAGTATGTTGAAGGAAATGTCTGTGGCAAAGATCTTCCTAGCATCAGGTTTTGTTTGATAGAACACGATGGCATTCTACCTGAGCCTGTCTGAACCACTGTGTTGTTGCTTGTGGAGAAAGGAACATCTCTCCTTGTGCCTGAAAAACACATGTAAAAGGCTGAGTTTTTCTCAGGGATGGTGAGTAGTGACAGAGCCTGGCTTTTGCTCGGGCCTTGCTATGAACTTGTCTCCAAACCATCTCTCCTGCAACCATGCTGTTTGTCCTACCACAACTGTGCTTCCCTGTGAAGAAGAGAAGGGTGTCTCCTGTTTGCCCCTATTACTTTCTTTATACCATGCAAGAGTTACTGGAAAAGGCTCATCTGAATTCTCAGTAGTGATTTAATTTTGTTTTATTTGTACCCTTTGTTATTTATGAATATCTGCACACTTAAGGGAAAAGCTAATCTTAAAAAATCCATGAACAAGTCTTTAATTGCCTGAACAAGAGTATTGGATGTGCATTATCCAGTTTTCTATTGCTATGTATTTCTAAAAACTGTCTTAATCCAGTAGCAAAGCAGAAAGAAGGTTGTGAAGAGCTGGTACTCAGCCACACAGCCAAAGACCAAAAGTTAAGTTTCAAATAACACAGTGAAAAGTTTAGAGGAGAAGGAATTTAAAACAAAATTGTTCATGGAAATTTCAGAAAGGAGAAAATTACTCTTAAATTTAAGAGGAATGACATCTCTGGCTCTTACCACAGAGCATCTTGCTTAAATCTCTTAATTCGGTGCTGTTAACCTTAAGGCAGAAAAAACCAGAAGGCATAGTGCCATTTGGGGATAAAATTAAAGTAGCTAGCAGATGATAACTTTTAATTTGCATGCATTTTACAAATAATTTTTGTCACCTCTGTACACTAGGGCCTTTGAGAATGTGATCTGCAGAGCAAGACCATTTAGTTTGAAGTGTTATGCTGTGCAATATAGTATGTTAAAGTTATCCAGAAATGTGCAATATATCCAGCACTTGCATGTCCTCTTCACTTTGTGCATTTTCAACTTTTAACTCATAGTTTTAAAGTTTTAAACTAGCTACTTTTGTTTTCATGTTCAAGAACAGCCATGTAAAGAGCAGAGATTCCCTTCATACCTCTCCCTTCACACTGGCATGGCTGTTCCGTTTCTTTCCCATTCTCTGCCAATTTTTCTATTTGTCATATCTTGTATGGGTTGCCATGCCCAGGGAAGACTCTGATTTTTCCTTTCCCTTTGTTTAGCCTTTTAACCTGAGGATTTTGGGATGATGGTTGTTCTGTGGGAACTGAGTACAGTGCAACTATATTTGTCTGTGACCAGAAACCCTTGGCACAGCCCAGGTTTCCCGTTCTTCTTGCATTCCCCCTGCTGCCTCCTGAGCAGAGGAAGGATCAGTGCCCTATTCTCCCATGGAGAGGTTGTTCCTGTGCAGCTTCCCTCCACCCGGCCTCCCTGCCTCCTCCAGCTGTGCATGAACAGGGCCAGGCACTCCCACAGACACAAGTTCTTGGTTCCCTTTGTGCTGCCCGTGAATTAGTTCATAGGCAAAGCACTCTGAGGTTCATCTACATCTCTAATTGTTGTCAGGCACATATGCAAGTGATATTTTAACAGCTTTTTTAAATCCTTCTTGAATATTGGTGAAGCCAGTACTCATTATTGAGGGCTAGCCACATGTTGAAGTGGTTTTCCACACATGGAAAATAAAAAAAGACTGTTGGATGCTGTGCCTGTCACCCCTCAAAAACTGCTGCTTAGATTTGCCCAGTTCAGACTGTCTATTATTTGTAATTATTGGCAAATATTCTTCTGAGATATGCAAGTCAGACGGTTCTCTTGTCCTTTCCACATATCACCACTGAATAATACCCACCAAACAAATTTGAGCAGGATATTTATTCATTATTGTTTAGTTGGAGGTTTCTATTCAACTCTAGTGAAACCCTTATTTTGCACCATGGCTCAAAATACACCTGGGTATATGGGTGGTTCTGTTGGAGATGTATTATGGCCTAAACACTTTTATGGTTAATGGTAAAATGTAAGGTGGGATTAACTGGAGTCCCAGGCGCCTATTAAAAAAAAAAATAAAAAAATTGGGTTTGATTTTTGCTCAAATCAATATGAAAGCTACTAAAGTGATAGAAATTGAATCTCAAGTTTCAGTTTCTACAGAACTGTTAATTAAAGACATTTGGCTGAATTTTCTGAGGCTGGAAAAATTAATTTAGTTCTAAATAATCTCGACGATATGTCATTAAATCTCAAAGACCTTTATGGAAGAATCCCCTCTTGCACTGTTTTGACTGAGGGGTAATGACGTACATATGTCATTAAATCTCAAAGACCTTTATGGAAGAATCCCCTCTTGCACTGTTGTTTTGACTGAGGGGTAATGACGTACGGAGTTTGTTTGTGGTCCTTGGAGGTCAGTGTGATCCCTGTGGTCCAAGCCATGGGTCTTGTAGCAAGTAGCTGGAGTTATAAGCAGCATTTCCACTGACCTCCTGCTGGCACCTGTTCAGCCATTTTTAGTTCATAGGGAAAAGAAAAGGAGGTCTGGATTCAAAACCATGCACATGGCATTGCAGTCTGGAAGACCATCTGAGAGATCTTACATCATGTCACTGCATCAGAGGGCTTTCCCCCAGCTGCTGGCCCTTGAAAACCTCCAAAGCTGGAAAAGAGGCAAACTAAGCCATGAATGGATTTTCTGGAGCCATAGCAAGTTTCTCTTCTGACTGACAGCTCCCACCAGCTGACCAGAGTGGGGCTGACCCCACGTGCACTGGCTCAGCAGATGGAGCAGGGTCACTTCCATCCCCTGATGTCGTACCCAGCATCTCCTCCCAGCCCCTTGCCCCTGCTGGGCTGGAGTGGTTGTGCCTTCTCCTTATCCTCTAGGTCCCACAAGCATTGCCACCACCATCTATAGATGCTGCTCCAAGTGTTCTCCCCCTTCCAGTCACACTTGCCTGCCCAGAAACATGGGTCCCAGCCTCCAGGATGTGCCAGGAGCAAGGCAGGGTGTGACCTGTGCTGCCAGGCTGCCATGTGCACTGTCCTAGTCCCAGCTGAATGACAGCCTCAGGACCTCACTCTGAGGGCTGCACCACCATCATAACAATCTTCCTCTACTTCAAAGCCCACTTTCTCACACTTCCTTCCTTTGGTAATGAACCTTCAATTTCCTCCAGGAAAATAAAGTGGAACTGGAAAGAACTGTAAAACAAAACATAAAAGTAGCCGAGCTGGAGAGTTATAGCCTGCAGTGTCTCTGGGAATGGGTTTTCCTGTCCTTGCACTGCAGTTTCTAGTCTGTTGTCTCCTAGTTTGTTTGCCTTTTCTTCCCATATTTTAGCTATAAGATCTCCAGCATGCAAACTTTACAGGAGCATTTGGAGACATGCTAATAGGTAGGGAGACTCCCCTCACAGCTCCATTGTTATTAATGGGAGGATCAGAGATACTGCCACATTTTTAACATCACTTTTTGCAGTAGCTATTAAAGTTCACGGTGTAGAAACAGTAAACTCATTTGTTGACTACACAAAACTCTGAGGTCAATTCTTCTGTATGAGGTTTTCAGGTGCTGGGAGAGCATGTGTTTTTTGCTCAGTAGGTTACGTGGTATTTTCATTTGGAAGTGACATTTTCCGTGACATTTTACTTTAGAACAATAGCTGGGCAAAATCGAAATTTCAGGTCTGTAGCAGAAGAGTAATGTCTATTACTTAGTCTATTTAGTAACTTGCATCATTTATAAATTCTGCTTGATTGCATCTCTTTTCACAAAATCCAGTTTAAATGTGTTTTGAAGAAGGGAGGGTACTGCCTGGTTTCAAATGTGCTGGTTTGCAAACTTGCAGACCAGCTGTCCTACTCACTGGTGGAGATAAGAGGGTTCAGATGAAGAGTTTTGTGTTGCTGGAAACACAAGCAATTTTCTCAGGAGACTGCTTTGAGGGAGATTGCAGCAATATTGCAGCCCCACAGTTACTGGTGGGTATTGCCGCATGCATGTATAATTTCTGTTAGATAAAATCAGGAAGTAATAAAGACAGGTAAAAAAGAAGAGATGAGAGATCTGCTGTGTAGGGCTTTTTCCTTTTGTTTTCTTATTTTTCTTAGGGAGAAAAAATGTCCAGGGGATACCACATTAATCTGGGGAGAAGCGAGTGCTGCTTTAAATCAGAAAACTTGTGTTATACCAAGTGCTTTATTTTGGGCACCGTTTCAGTATGTTATGAAGGAAAGTTGCAGACTAGGCATGTTTACTAGACCTTTAATTGCTACATTTAGGAGAAAGGCGCTTTTTCTTTTTTCTTCTACCCTTCCCCCTCCCCTTTTTAACGACAAGAAGCCAGAGTTTGCTGTGCAAATGAAGCAGGCTTTGCAAGAATCAGATTCACTTTGGACGAATCTTCACATTCCTCGTCATCATTACATTAGGCAGCACAATTCCATCTCTGGTTGTTGGGCAGAAAAAGTGGGCAGCCTGCCAGGTAGACGTTTCCATGGCTCCCAACCCCCAAAGGTGATGCGTTTTTCAGCTAATTCAATGAAGAGTGGGCTGAACTTTGGGTATAAACTAGACAATAGCTGCCTTCGCAGTATCAGCAGAATGGTTTATGGGAATGCACTCCACATTTGGCAGAGCATCATGTGACCTTACGGCTGAGATTTTGTGATGGTGCCAACGGAGACTTGGAAAGCGGTGCCCGTTCTGACTTTTTTCCTCTTTTCTTACATGGCTCAGAAAATGGTGGATCTTAATACTTGACTTTAGCCAGACTCAGCAAGCAATTGAGCTTTGAAGCACAACTTTGCCTTTATTCTGGCTTTTTTGGCACACCACCAGGAGGCTGTCCCTTTCACGCCTGATAAATTCTGCTTCTTATCTCCAGATAGAAAAAAGAAAGAAAGAAAATATAACCAGAATAATTATACTTCATAACTGCGCTTTAGAACTGCACGTTTTATTTTTTTATTGGTGACGTGCAGTTTAGAACAGCCTTCCTGAGTGTCTGAAGGATAAAAGTTATTTTTTTATTTTTCTGGATTTTCTTTTTTTTTTGTTGTTGGGTTTTTTTTTTCCTCCTTCCTCCTGTGTAATGAACAGGCGTTTGAACTGGGCAAACGGGGCGACAGCGTTGAACATGAGATCATTGCAGCCTAGTGTAGCAAACTGGCACCCTGCCTTTTCTCCCCTTTGCTCCGGCACATTTGTGCAATCCCCATTTATAAAACCAGCGCAGGGGCGAGGTGAATTTTCTGGTCTCTCCCCACCTCTTGTCCTGGGCAGGCAGTTGCGGCAAGGATTGGTGCAGCTTTTGCGCAGTGCTTTGTGCCTGGAATTCCGAGAAGAGCGAGAGAGAGAGAAGACAGGCATCCTGGTCTTCTTCCGAGAAAGAACAGGAGCCCAAAGAAGAAGAAACAAATCTGAGTTTGTCCTACATACAAGAGTACAGAAAAAAAAAAGTGACTCTTCTGCTTCCAAAAAAAAAAATCTGGCATGTTTCACTACAGAGGCATCAGGACGTGTTAGAGCTTCTTAAAACAGTGTAACAAAATGAGCATAGGAGATTGTTTTTAAGTTAAAAAAAAAAAAAAGAAAAGAGAAAGATGGAATTAATTTTTTGTTTGTTTGCATGGTTTTTTCACTATTGCTCACATAGCAGTATTTGGCACTGGGTGAACACGTACCTTTCATATCAGGTATAGCTTCTGTTTCTTTTTTTCCTCTTTTTCTTTTTTTAAGCCGTTTTAAACATGTTCTGCAACTGAGTTCTTGTGTATTAATTTTAATGCAGTCTTCTCTTCACACTTTTTAAAACTAACTTTTTGTGGGTGTGTTTGATCTAATGCTGCTAAAAATAGAAAGTCAACAAAAAATCAAAGGTCTGTAGAAATAAGTAGTTAGGCACATTTTGTCTTAGCTAAGCACTGGAGTTATGCAAAGACTTTAATGTTACATGTACTCAGTCTAAGCTTTGGTTATCTCTAAGAAAGTTGTGGGTATTTAGATCTGGTTGCTAAGGAAATTAAATTCTTTTTTTACAGTGTGACTCATGCTTTCAGTTTCTAAAGAGGAGAAGTGAAAGAAAAAATCGTGTTAAGCCGCAGGAAAGGATCGCTCTTGTAGCCTGTATATTAAAGTTGTAACTGAGTTAATTCAAATATTAGTTTCTTACAGTTTATATCTAAATCTGTTAGAAAGAAATCAGTGTGATAAGCACTGGAATAAAAGGCACATTATTGGGACATTCACGAAGCACGCCTGGTTTGCAGCCAGTAACAGTAACTATTTTAAGATATTTGGAAAAGCAGCACTTGTCCAGGAATAGCTGAAAACAGTATTTAAGATACCCATTCAGGATGTTTGTGATAAGTGCATGTACAATTAAAGTAAGTTTTGAGCATATGACGCTTTAGTAGAGCCTTTTACTTAAGGCATTTGTCTGGCTGTTGTAACATATTCCTCAGCAATTAGAAGAGTATGTAACAAAATTCATTGTGACTGACAGATTTTGAAAAGCTTGGCCAAATCAGTGTTTTATATAGTTTGGATTTTTTTAAAATATTATCTTAGTCTTTTTAATTTATGCTAAAAATACAGATGTTCTCAGCTAGAAATTACTTTGAAATTACAGTGTCTTTTTCATCTGAAACTCTTACATTTGCTGGGGTTTTTTTTCAAAAGGTTCATTATATTTGCCTCTGTAATAAAGGGCTTTATAAATATTCCTTTATGAAATAGAACTGTTTTAACATACCCTTCACCTTTTATACATTACTGAGTAGAGAGTAATTTCTAAGATTATATGCTAGTTTTGCTACTTTATATTTTTGTTGTTCTGCAATGAATTCTGGGAAATTGCTGAATGGAGACCTTATATATATATATGACACATACATCTCCATATACCCATTTTGGACCAGAAAGAGTTTCTTACATTTATGGTGATACTGCTCTCTGCTATAGTTTGTTGGAATAGTTTTGTTTGTCACTGTTACCTAAGCCTGTTGAGAAACCAAGGCTTGCATTAGCTTAAAGTAACTTTTCAAATTTCTCTATCTGGTCAGACAAATCACTCCCCCAGTCCCCCCCTCCCCCCAATAAGTTTTTGCAAATGTTTCTTAATTTCAGCCACTTAGTTTATGCCCATATTTTTCTGACATTCCGTACCTAATTACCTCATTGTGTTCACTGCTTGATAAAAAGTACTCCCTTTTGTTAAGTTTGCTCCTTCTCTTCTGAAATTGCTAATAGAAATTAAGTATTTGTAGGTTGAAAAAAAAAAGGCTAGAAAATAATAAAAGAAAGAGTCCCTTTTCCAAAGCGTGCATGTTCACAGCATGTCTTCCCATGGCCCTGAGGAGGGGCGTCAGTACTGTCGGGTTTATATCTTAAAAGCATAATTACTAATTTTGTGTATGTTTCATGTTAAGAAAACTGACATAAAACAGATATTTCAAAATCTTGCTCTCACTGTTTTTTGTTGGCTTTTTTTTTTGTTTATTTTTTTACTTTAGTGAAAGAAAAATGAAAATGAAAAAGGAAAATGACGAAGTTAATGGTACCAAAATTCAAAGAAGGTAATACAGTGATCTTAAATAACTTTTTTTTTTTTTTTTTTTTTTTTTTGTTGATTATATAGTAAAGTTATTGGAAGAACCTGAAGCAGTATAAAAATATATTTCCTTAAGAAAACCTACAAATATAATTTCAGAGATGTGTGTTAAACTTTTGCTGTCATCATTTGCTGTTGGGAATGTTGCAGATTGTGTAGCTGTAACTGCATAAAGATGTAGTTTTATACTCTATGTTTACATGAAGCTTAAGAATTAACTGAAAATTCAGAACATAATTGTTCTTTGGTTAGGCCTAGAAGATATATAAGATATATAATATATATAAGAACATATATTTACTAATATACTCATATTACTAATATATTTGTAGTACGTATATCTACTTTCTACTATGTAACTATAATGCAGTGACCAATTTTTTTTCAATCTGAAATATGTCTTCTATTCACAAAAATAAATAGAAAGAAAATTGGAAAAGCAATTTTATAACACTTATTACAATCATTCAGTAAGTTGTATATGCAGCCTGCATACTTATTTCTGATACTAGGATAACTATTCTAGTTTGAGGGCTTGTCTCTATATATTCTCTACAGCATCAGCAGAATGCAGTTATGAAAATATCATTCTTTCTGAATGCTGAAGTGTTGCATAGAAAGTGAAAGCAGGTTTAAAAGAGACTTTTCTAGAAAATAATTTAAAGTTATTTTAAAATGCAAGAGGGTATGAACATGCAAGATTTTATTCACTAATTTAAAAAATAAAAGGGAAGGAAATGGTAATTCCCTAATGCTCAGCTGTCATTACTGAACCAGAAATACATGTTGAAGTCTGCAAGAAAATGAAACATTGCCTTGGTAAAAAAACTTTGCTATTGACAAACATTTATTCTCTTGAAAAGTATTTTGCCCAAATAACAATGGCAGAATTAGGACTATGTGAGAAGTAGTGGAAGGAAGGCATTAAAATTTTATTCAGATACAGATTCCAGTTACCTGCTCAAATTAAAATACACCTTTATATGGTGTCTGGTTTTAAAATTATACCTGCATCTCATGGCTGTATTTTACAAATGCCTTTGCATTCATATGGTTGCAAGTTATTCTGATGTGTCAGGTGCTGTGCTTAAAGATGCAGTGTTTATCAATGTTTTTGGTTACAGTATGAAAGTTATAAAATTGTGTCTGTGTGTCACCCTTCTGAATTACTGGGTTTTGCCCCAAATAAGTTGTTTTCAGTATGGTGTTTAGGGTACCCAACATTCAGTTTGGGATAATTTTAGTGGGTTGCTTGCCGGTCGCAAGAAGGATGGATTTGTTGTAGGTGTTAACCCTGAAGTTTTGCAAGATTGCATTTCCACTTGCATTCTTATTACTAGGGAATTGCATTGATGGGAGGGTTAGTGAATAAAATATACAAATTAACTTCTTTGTTTTGTTTAGTGGCTGTTATCTAATCAACAAGTTATTGTCAAGCAGTACTTTAGTTGTGTAATGTGAAGAAATAGAAGTGTAATGTGAAGAAATAGCTATGCAGTTGTATGGGAGCAGCACTCCACTGTGCCTTGTTCCATCTCAGATTTTGTGGGGTAAATTTTATTTTGAGTTGTAGTACATGATATGAGCTCAGACACAAAGGAAAACCTGTACTGTTCACTTCTGTGTCATGTCCAGTTGTTGATTCCAGTGGAGTACACCATAGTCAGATGCAAGTTGGGAGCTGAGGGTTCATCAGTAAGGGAAACGCACAAATGGACATTGAAGACAAAACAATCTCTTGCTGTTAAACTGTTAAAACAAAAATCCTTCAATTTTCAAATAGAAACTAGTCACAAATCTTTGGCTTGTTTGTTGCCTCCGCCATTTATGCAGTTAAGCTTGGAGGAGCCTTCTTTGCAATAGATGGTCATGTTTTCATTCTTGAGTATCATTCTCACATCGCATCATATGTTTGTTTGTCAAAAGTCTTCTGCACTCCCTGTAAGAGGAAAACCCTAACCAGCGATGCCAATTGGCATAAACCCGTAGATCCGATCTTGTGTTGAAACGCACTGCACAAGCTCGCTTCTATGGGTCTGTGTCAGTGTGGTGATCTGGCAAAACTTCACGCAGCACCCACTGCAGTGGGGTTTGACAACAGGCCCAAAGGAGTGTACGAAACCATGTACTGATTCTGGAATTCTTCTCTTGTTCGTTGCCTTTCAACCTGATTAAGGGATTTGTTCTTTTATAGGTTGCTTTAAGCATCTTTGGCTTAATGTCTTATTAAAATTTAGAAAGAGGTGTGAGGGAATTGTAGGGTTTCCAACGAGGGAGTGTAGCATATATAATTTCCTGGCCTTATTAAATGTGCTGTTCCATGGTATTACATTCAAAAAAGAAAGAAGGCATTTATATTTTATTTTTATTGTTAAGTAACACCAAATACTAATTTCTTTCCAGAAGTGTTCTGGGTTTGCCTCATCCCTATCAAATATGTATGTATATATATACGCACACAGCACACGTATATATCTTTATACATATATAAACAAGATAGAACAGAAGTTCTACTTCTGCAGTAGAAAAATCTATCTAAGAATATTCCTTATGGTCTGAAAAGTGGGAAATAATTACAGTTGAAAGCCTCCCCCCATGGGAAATACGTAGGCCAGTGGCTGCTGTCACATTTCAAAGAAAGGCTGAAGAAATGAAGAAGACTTTATGGTCACCGTCGGAAGCTGTGTGCATCCGGGTTGAGGTAGTAGGTTGTATGGTTTAGAGTTACACCCTGGGAGTTAACTGTACAACCTTCTAGCTTTCCTTGGAGCACACTTGAGCCATCGAGGAATTCATCACCACTTTAATCTGATCAGGGAAAGTATGCAAAAAGGTATTGTTTCATGGCTGTGCATAATGATCACTCTGAGGCTTTATTGATGTTGAAATAGTCCTGATGACTTGATTATTTCATTTAAATCCTGTTATGAACAATGCTGACACATTGCCTTAATGGACTGCGACTATATACTGCAGACACTTAAGGAAAGAATGATTATTATCTTAATTCCATTAACAGGAAAGCTTTAAAAGTTATTTTTGTTTATAAACTCAGGAAAATACCAAGTATTTAATGCTTTTTTCTTTCTTCAGGGAATAGCTTATCCTATACATTTGATTTTTATTGTTGGCGTTATATAGGTCTATATATTTTTGAAAAGGAAAAGAACATTTTCTTTTGTCCTTAAAATGCTTTCCAGAAAATATTGCATGCTGCTGCTTGGATAGCAGTGGCAATATCACAAGTTGATCCTGGTCTTCCCTGGATTTATGATATTATTCCTTTATGCCTGAAGAACTCAGTGTTATGAGCACAGATCCAAATGACCTGCAGGCCCACCTGTGTTCCCACCTTCCTGTGACTCACTGACTCAGCCCAGCCCTGCTCTGGGTGTCAGCACCTGTGTCCTTACACAGCATGTCAGACCAAATGTCAGGCCAGGGTCAGACCTGACCCAAAATGCACTTGTCTGTTTCGGTCCTTGATTTCTAGCTCAGCAGGACTTGGGGAAGTCACACTCCCTGTGCTCTCCAAAACACTGGAAACTGCCCCCAGTATCAGGTCCCAGCACTGGGTGCCTCCACCTATGTAGGATGGGTGCCATAGACAAAATTATCCAATCATCCCTCCTCAATCCTGGTGTTCTCTGTCTATCTACATGCCTTCTGCATGCTTTTTTTTTTTTTTTTTTTAGGAACTACCAGAATGAACCAAGAAAAAAAATATCCTATTCTGACTCTGGAGCCAAAATTAGGCTTGTGGAGGTTTATGCCCCAATTTGTGTGACCCCATTTCATTCTGGTTTGCAGTCTTTCACATCCTGTCTGGAAAAACAAAGAAATGTCCCTTAAAATGTACCTCCCATGAGCAGATATTCTGACAAAAAAGACAAAAAGAGTGAGTGTTCCCACTCCTAGAAACAGCTATGAAGCAAGAGAGAAAAGAGCTGTGCCTCTATATTCACCATGACTTTTTAAGTGAGGGCTACTTCTGGAAGTGACCTCAAAGATGAGGCCTCCCCAGTGAGATGGAGCACACATTATTGCCAAAGTCAGAGCATCTGGACCAGACAGTGATGCTCATTCCAAAATAGTAGGGAAAAAGTGATACTGTCTTTTTCCACATATTTTTCCATAAAAAGTGAAAAGGAGTATTATTTTCAAGAATAATTTATCATTAAAGACAGCAACAGTGATAATTTTGCTGGAAAGTGACTTAGGTTTGTTTTTGTGCTCTGCAAAAGAGTGGAGCACAAGACCCCTGTGATGTTGTGGTCAGGGACAGATCAGACTCCTATGGGATGAGGAGAGGATGAAATGTGACTGTTCCACATAGGGGTGAGGGATCTGTTCCTTGAGCTGCCAGGTTACAGCAAACAGTTCTCTTTTCAGGGTATTTTGGAAGCCCTGAATTTCTGACTTTACTTTTATTGGAGGTGAACATAACAAGATGTTTGATATCTCCAATGTTTAGTTGTTTTATGTTCTCATCAGCAAGGACGGTTAAGAATGTGTGTTTTAAGTGGATTTGAATGTTGATTGTATTTTGGTTGAGTTTTCTTTCCATGTCTGTGTATTAAAAAAAATCATTTGCTCACAGGTCCCTATGTTTGTCTCCTACCAGCTTAAAGTTTACCTGAACCCTTTTCTAGATAAGGAATAACAGGAGGAGATGAAAACGGACATAGTTTATCTTTTTACAGCACTTATTTTCAGTGATTAATTTTTGTGATAGGAATTTGAGAAAGAGGATCTGCATCACAGGTGGATCCAAACTGAATTTTAAGTTTGTCTTAAAGTATATGGGACAGAGGAGAGATGAGGTTGAGTGAATCAGAATTGCTCCAAGCTGATGGAAAATGCTTAAGGGAGCAGTGGCTAAATGGGATGATTGAGGGGAGACCTCCATCAACCAGTGAAGCCTAACAGGGACCAGTCACAATCTCAGTAAAAACTGCAATATCCTCTGTGGATTCAAAAAGACTCGGGTCACCAGTACATTTTCTTTTGTTATTTTAATTTTTTTTTTCTTTTGTAGTTTAAGTTCACTGGAAAGAAACATTGTAATTGCTGGTTTCTGCCAACAGAGCAACAGGTGTTCAATCCTTTTGTATTAATTCTTCAATTAGTTGCAAAATAAGGGGAATTGTTTATACTAAGCTGAACTGAATAGAAATGACTGATGCAGAAAATGTGGGAATGTTTCATCTGTCCTTCAAAGACATGATAAATTTGTAATTCTATCAGGCCTAGTTGCAGGTTGCTATGCAAATTTTCATTGCAGCATCACCAGCTTTAATGAATATACATTTTCTCTATTTCTTTCTCTGTTCTTTAATTTAGGTTTTTTACCCTGTAATGTGCAATACATTGTTTTGGCAAGAGTTATCAAGTTACAAGCAAAAAATGAATGAGACTGTGAGGTAATTTTGAAGCGGATTAAGGTAGAGAATGAAAAACAAAGAGGGGAAAAAAGCTCTATTAAGAACAGCTGGATGGAGTTAGGTCTTCCGTGATTTCATTTTAAAGTCATAAAACATATTGTCTATTTTAAGTAGAGTCTGACATATTTTACCTTTGCAGTGCAAAGGTAAGTGTGCCTCGTAGACTCAGCATTACACTGATGTGATGTTTCTGTAGGAAATAAATGCACTTTGTGGCATGACTAAATGGGGATGGGTTCCAACCTTGGGCCCATCTGAGAGTGTTTGTTCCTGTAAGTAAGAGAGAACATTGTCATTATTGTGCCTTTACTTGGCTTCTTGCATTTGGAAAAAATCTCTATTAAGATATTCAGGGAAAATCTGGAGATCCAATGGGTCTGCAACTCCCAGTTGTTCCTTTGGGAGACACATCCTCAGAGTTTCACGAGTTTGGTCCCAAAGAAAAGCTGCAGAGGGACTGACTCACCCAGCACTCTTTGCTTGCCACAATTTCCTTGGTAAAGATTGAGGCTCATCCATGGTGTACCCTGGTTCCCAACAAAGCACTACAGCATGATCAAAAACCCACTGCAATTCCAGGTCCTGCCTGTTTTAAGACCTAGGTCACTTCAGAGTGCTGGGGAGAATTTGTATTTCCTTCTACAGACCACAATGTCTTTTTCCAGGGGCACATCCAAAGAAAACAGAGTGAGAGGGACATTTCTGGGTTAACAGTCATGACTTGGAAGCACTAAAAGAACTTGGGTGTTTTGGGCACAGCCATTTTGAGACCTTTCCCTGTACCAAAGGTGACATTAATCCAGTTTACCAGAAAAGGTAAAGTAAGTTATTACTAGTTTTGTGCTGTTGAAATAGCACACAGTAGTCAAAAATATATTACTAGATTTCTGAGTTTGTTATTCTACTCAGCAAAAGCAAATGTGGAGTTTCACTTGGTCTCATCCTTTGTTTAACTTCCTTGCCTTGAAGACAGTTGAAGCTCTTTAGAGATTTTTAGGTAAAGAATGTGTTAAAATACTTAAAAAGCAACTCCAAAAAAAGGTCTTCTTCAAAAATCTGTCCCTTAAACATGACAAACAGTGTTTAATAATCTCTAAAACTTGTTTAGTGAAATTTTTCAGCAAGAGACTTGGGATAGGTCACTTAATTGATAAAGCTGGAATAGAAGTGCACTTGAAGTTTTTCATATCTTTTGGATGTGGTTTCATATGACATTCACTTATCTATTGAGAGAGGCTTCTGATATTTTTAATAAAACAAGCATTAAATACATATGGCAGGCCCTGTTTAAATGTGGGTATTGCTTTTATAAAGCAGTTAAATACAAATTTGAAAAGCTAATGCTTTTGTATTACACAGTACAGAAGAATGAAATTGTTTCAGCTTTGGCCTTCACATAGTAAAAATATTTACATCAGAGTGATCTTTTTGGTAGATTTTAATTTTGCATAAGGTTTCTGGATATTTCAGTTGTAATTCATTGTAATACATATCATGTATATAAAAATTTCAGGTTAATTTTTTTGAGTTTTTTCCCTTCACCTCTTCTTTTATGCTAATTCTAGAAACAGTAAGAGTAAGCCTCACACTGATGAACTCTTCTCAAGAATGCTTGCAAAATCTGACTAAAAACTCAAAAAAGAGTCCTTTTTTTTTGTTTTCTAGAATGTCATCTTCATGTTCAGGAATTCCTGTCTCCTTGTGCCTTCTTTTGCAAATATGATTGGCATGATATTTTATCTCACAGCAAAATAAGCATGGATCCTTTACTCTTATGGGCTTTGTTGCACCTCCTTTTGAATGGAAATATGTCCCCCATAAACACCTGTATTCTGGAGGTATTCTGGATAAAGTGGTCATCTGGCTTGAGTAAGGCACCAATATGCATCAACCATTGCACCAAGAGCCTCATTGAAAAGACACAAATGCAGAACATCAGACTAATCCTTTTTCTAAGAGTCACAACAGCCTTGTGTACTGCTTTGCTTTCATGGCTGGGGAAAAAAGGAGTGGTGCATTTTCTTGTATTTTCTTGTGCATGTGGTTAACATACATATATTATGCTTGTATTGTCTTTATCTCAATGTTATGAGTCACTTCAACCTAACTTTAGGTCCATGGTTGAGAATTATTTACGTGGGTTAATCTGTGGTTTATCTGGGAAATGCAACTCCCTTCCTTTTACTTTTGGTCTCCACTTTTTTCACTGGTCATTTTTTGATTCTTCATTTACTGACATCATGATAATACTGGCAATGGATGTAGAATCTACTGCAGATATACTGGCGACAGGGATGCATTGGGAATGCCCTGATGGCTGCAGAGAAAGAGATTGCTGTTATGTTTATAAGGTTAGCAGAAACCAAAGTTTACTCAAAACATCTTCTCCCTGAGTCCTGTCAGTCATGACTCTTCAGCTTGGGAAGGAGAATAAAGTTGTTTATTACTGTCACCTTCGTAGGTCTGCCTTGAGATTCTGGGGTTGAATTTGCTCAAACTCTGTGTGACTCATTTTTCAAAGCCCCTGGACAACAAAGGTAGTCTAAGGTTCACTTCTCCTTGACAAAAACCCAGCCTTGTAGCTACTGCAATATCAAAGCAGATTTGCATGTCTGAGAAAAGATGACTGTCAGTCACACATATCTTTACGTATATTTGCTGTCAGGGGTTTTTCTTGGCACTACACTGAAATGAGCAAAAGAACACAATCCCAAAATTCTCCATTTCAGCCATTGCAATTAGTTTGCTGAGACAAAT
This sequence comes from Passer montanus, assembly GCF_014805655.1. NCBI lineage: Eukaryota > Metazoa > Chordata > Aves > Passeriformes > Passeridae > Passer > Passer montanus. The sequence continues at coordinate 9,326,750 of NW_024367483.1, forward strand.
TTGTTCATTTCCCATGTTAGGAAGAAACCATCAGATGGGAACTTGACCATGATAACTTCACTGTTGCTTGAAAGAACTTTGCTTTAAACTATGGATAGCATTTTGGAGTATGCTAAATCCATGTAAATGGCTGGTTTCCTGGAAAGTTTCCCAAGAAAGATGTTCTGCCTGGACCAGGAAGTAGATTCCATGGTAGATGGAGACATCTTAAGTGTCTCTGGTATTTGCCCCGGGGTGAGAATCATTGGCTGCTATTCTATATAACAGCTTGTCCAGCAAACCTTGCACTTTTAGAGAGTATTTTCATCTCCACCTTTTCAAAAATCCTAAGTGCACTTAGTTTGCACAATTGAAGGGGATTTATTCCATAAGTTCCTTGAACCCGCAGGTTTGCCTGTGTCAGCTGAGCATTTTATTGGGAGGAGAATTATTTGGGGGTAGAATTTTTAATAAAGTAGGATTGATACTATGTTGAGCTAAGTTGTTTGAGAGCTGCTGCTGAGGCTGACATCCCTGTCGGAGGACATCCTTGTGAGCTGGGGCACAGGAAGCAGTGGACCAATGTAGCTGTTCAGCTCTATTCTATGTTCTTTTGTCCAAATGTTAACTTTTGATCCTTAGGCTAGATTTTTCCAATGGTATGTATTTTACCATATCCACTTCTAATTTCTTCAGCTCTACTGCAAAATATATCTATTTCCATGTTGTGCATTGTCAAAAACTCAGGTCAGACCACCTAAATCATGTGTTGCACTTGTGTCTCATCACGGGATAGGAAGGTAGTGGCTGAAAATTCCCAGCCTCTTCTGTTCACAGCCCACACACACTTGGAGATGAGACTGCAGGCTTGAGTCTATCTGAGGTACCACAGCTGGTAGTTTGGCTACTGCTCTAGGGAGGATTTTACTTGAGAAGTATTATTTTCTTTAGACAGCATTTACTCAGGATGTGACTTGTGAAGTACATAATTCCTGTGGTGATAAAGGCATTTTTGTGAGTGATTATTATTAAATATTGCAAAGCCTACTGCTCTTCTTAAATGTTTATCATCTGATACAGGAAGAATTTAGAGGTATTTTTATCATTATTTTGGTTTTGAATTGTAGTAACAGAATGGCCAAAATGTAAATTTTAGTGATGAGTCTAAGAACCTAACTCATACTTAGTGAAACATTTTGAAGCAATCCTGCTCTTTTCCCCAAAATATCTTGGGCATTTAGGAGCCAGCATCTTCTTGATTTACAACATCTGGGCAAGTTTTAAAAGAGAAACCTCAGGTGCAAAGGCATTTTTACAGCTTTTTGAGCCAATGACAGGATGTTAAACATATAAAGTGGTTGGAGCTGCCTCTAGGTTGTGCTTCTGCATGTTGAACATGGAGGGCCAATACACTCTTAGCCTTAATTTCTCTCCTCTGGCTGTTGTGAAGAAAGGCAATATAAACAATGCAGCCAGAGAAAACAGGCACAGCCTGCACACCTGATACTCCTCTTGATGCCGCTGCCAGCCATGCGGGTGCTCCAAGGGGACATAGGACTCCTTTCCTGCCCTTGTCCGGCGCTGTGGGAGGAGTTGTCTGCTGTGGGAGACAGTGCTGGCCCCAGCCTCCTGTTTTTAGGGCAATGGTGTCAGGGAATGCTACCAGGCACTCCTGCCTCCGTCCTTAGCACCAGCAGGCACCGTCCTGCCAGGGGCACCGGGGAGCCCTCATGCACTGCTGGGGCAATCACCACCCCGCCAAGGACAGGGACGTGCAGAGTCGTGCCCAAAAGGAAGGAAATGAGTGTAGCATTGAGTCAGTTTGGGGTTTTTTTGGCTAAAAAAGTCCAAGTGTTGGTCTGTGGCAGTAAACACGCAGGCTGCCTAATGAATGTACTATTTATCAGCCGTGTGAGCTGCTGGAAATACCAAAGCGGATAAGAGCTGTGCTTCAAGGCCACGGGGCCGTGCCCACACTGCTCCCTAAGCCAGGAGCCAAGGATGTGGGAATCCTCTCCAAGGGGCGACCCTGGGAGTCCGGAGAGAGGGTCAGGCTGTGCTCATCTCCAGGCGAAAGGAGGTTTGTGCTAAGGATCCTTCTCATATGTGAGGAGAGACTGTTTGTTCTTGCGTAATTTGATTTGACTCTAATTTAATGACAGTTCTTAGCGGGCAACATGATTTGCAAGGCTGATTTCAATTTTTATTGATTGGGCCTTTAATTTACTTGGACTTGCACTCAGAAGCTTCATAGGAGATTTAATGAAAGTCTGCAAAACCAGCTTGGTAAGGAATTTTTTGATAGAACTTGAACTCAAATACTTCAATAACAAGTCATTCAGGTGCAGTGTGCAAATATTTTAAGAAAGAAAATTCTTAGTTAAACTTCACTTTTTAAATAGCAGATTGGCAATTCCATTATTTAAAACCCACCTTTCTGGTGGATTTTTTTCCCACAAATTCTCACATTCAGTATCTATTCAAAGGTAAATTAAAGGTTTTATTTATAGAATTTTGCATAATGGGCTTAAAGGGGACATCTTGGAGATTATAATTGCAAAACTCTAATGGAAAATAAGTAACTTATAACTTCTGGAAATCTGTTATTTCATTCATTAGTCGTAAGTTTTCCAAGTGCAGAAAAAGTTCTGTAAAAGCATCTGCAACAGTCTCCTATTTATTTTCATGCTGCAGGTGTTTTTCAAAGTAAAGATTGAAAATCTTACAAAGAGATTATATTATTTTAAAGTCTATCAGTAATTTTATAAAGACAAGATTTCTTTATTTTTTATATTTATAAATTAATATTCATAAATTTGAGAAATGAATGCTTCAAACAGAGAGGAGCTAGGAAGAAGTTAATTAATTACAATTTTTTTTACATTTTCCAAAACCAAACTTTTGCCCTTGAACCAATGAATGAAAAAAGCAGCAAGAGACACAGAGTGTATCTGTATGGGAAGAAGGAAGGAATAGGGAGAATGAATTATTATGTGATAAGAAGTGTAAGATGATGTAAGAGAAGGAAGGCATTTGAAGCTGCACATGGAATAAGAGAGAGACTACATTGGAACTGCAGTCACTGCTCTTTTGCACTTAGAGGAGCTCTGGGAATGTAGGCACAGGAGTTCAGGAAAGTAGAAGAAAAAAAGGAACTTGATAGATATGGGGAAAGGACATGAGGATATTGCAACTTCACATTGTTGTTCTTCATTGACATTGGTGCATCTTGGTAACTGTGAAATATTAAAAGAAGGAAAGATTTACAGGCAAAACTTCATATTTGTAAACAAACAGAACATTCCCTTCTGGCAATAAGTTTTTGTATTTCCTGGTCGATTCCTATTTATTTTACAAGCAGAAAACCCCATTATAATATATAAATTTGGAGGGCAGTAACTATGAAAAGTAATATCCGAGGGTAACTCAGATTGAAACCATCTCAATATTATCCCCCCACTACTGAGAATTAGGAAAGAGAAAATATAAATCTAAAGATAAACTGAAAATCCAGAACAAAGGCACACAGATAGCCATAACTCTGACTAATGTAGGCAATATAGTAATATAGTAATGATGCTGGTTAGTTCAGGTTAGTCTAAGACAACTAACACTAAATGTGATTATATTATGGCCATATTATGTCTGCATAGTGTCATCATAAGGGAGAATTAATTCACAGGAGTGTGCCCTTCCCTTGGCATCTGCTCAGTTTATTTGCGTAAATGAGAAATGTAAAACTCCTAAAAGCCTGAATCAAAAAGAATAAGATAACCCCAGCTTTTATATGAACTGTAATTAATTTGCAGTCCGTTACCACAAAACTTAATTTAGGGAAATTCCTAGTTAGAATCAAGAATGTTAAACATTTGTGTGAATAAGAACAGTATGTGCAGTGGTGCTAGAAGTAGCAATATTTCTGATTCAAACCATGCATTGAAGAGATGTTGAGGTTCCAGAACTTCTTTCCCTTTAAAATTATGAGAGAATGAAGTTTATGGACTGTTGATCACTTCCAGACACAGAACGGTGGTCTATTAGTCCATTTCAGAGTGTAATAACAGTTCCACATGACAAAAATTAATGGAATATCTCATTAATTCCCTAAATGTCACTAAACTGGTCAAGTTGTAAGTTTCCATCTCCTTGAAGTAAATTTAGCTGCTTCCAATTTTTCAGTTTTGTGAAAACATCTGCAGAATATGGAATCTGTTAAAACAGCATGGTCTACATTGGGAGATACCAATTTTGATTTAACCTGAGCTATTTCTATGAAGGAGATCAGTTTTTTCAGCATCCAAAAAGAGCTTGCAGATTTACATTCAAGACTGTTTTGAGGATAATTTTTGCCTCTCTATTCTATGCATGAACACTAATTTCTCTATCCAATAAAAGGAGGAAATGTGAATATTTATGATATGAGACAAATAGTATTATTAGGTACTTTCAAATTTCAGTTTTGTGTTACAAGGTTATTTGCTTCTTAAGTGAAATGGCTAATCAATAAAACAGGCTTTTGCCATGGCTCTGAAATGAAGATTAATCTTTGTGTAAGGTATCCTCAAAGCTTTTGTTTTAAACAAATAGTAGCATAACACAAAGTGAAGTCAAATATTCATAGGAATTCTTGCGAGGGGAAAAAAAATAATAAACAATATTTTCTTCTAAAAGACAATCTTAATTTACCAGATAGTAATTTCTCATTGAAGAGAATTACAGTAATTTTACCATGTTTTTAACATTGCATTAGAGGATTGTACTGACTTCTCTGATCATCATCAGTTGTTTCTCTTCTCTCCATTTGATAGAACCACAAAAAAAGTCAGGCCTCAATTTACTGTTGCTTTATGTCAGTGCATTTTATATACTGCATCTCCAACACAGCTCCCCATATGTGATGTTACATTTTTAAGACCTGATAGTAAATTTCTCCCTGAGTGAAGTCTTGAATGTAGATTTATTTCAGAGCTAGTGATCATGAAAACAGGATCCCTGCATAAAGAAAAGTGTTTACTAATGTAAATCTATAGTTCAATAACATATATTAAATTAGGAAATACTGAGAAAGTCAAATTCTCAAAATGTATTAAGTACATTGCTTCCATTTATGTAATTTTTCGCTCACAGATTTTTGAATGTGAGTAGATCTTCAAAAATACCTTTAAAAACCTTAAAAAACAGAAAGCCTCGCTATAAGGAGAAATAAATAAAATCCTTGGTGATTTTAAAATATTCAAATAAATTCAGTCCCAGTCACTTTTATCATTAGGGTCCATAGAATGATATTGGAAATACTGAAAATGTAATTATCTTTGTTAATTGCAATAACTTTTGAAAATAATTGTTCTAAAAATTTGTGTTTGTGTTCAGATCTACAGAGGACTTCATAAGCTTTAAAGCTTCTTTAAACTTTAAATCTGTGGATTGAAGCAAATATATACATATTTGACAAATACTTAGAAGTGTTCATTAATGAGAACATGTACATTGAGTTCTAACTCTGTGGAACATGAGGGAGTGAGAGCATTTCCTAACATAGATGTCGGGGCTTTTGTTTGGGTTTTTTGATTTTTGGGGGGTTTGGAGTGAGAGCATTTCCTAACATATAGATGTCGGGGCTTTTGTTTGGGTTTTTTGAGTTTTTGGGGGTTTTTGTTGTTTTGGTTTGGTTTTTTGTTTTGTTTGGGGTCTTTGTTTATCTTCCACAGCCTTGATCTTGAAAATTTGTTAAGGAATCTAAAAAGGTTTTTTTAAAAATGGTGGAATGGTGGTAAGTGATCTAACAAACAGGTTAAAAGGGTGCAAATTCATGTAATTTATACTAAATTTAGAATCTTCATGTTTCCTATGAATTTAAAGCTCCTTAATAAGAAGACCCCCGTGTTTCTTCCAGGATGAAATTTTCATTAATATAGTTTTACCAGTTCATTACTTTGTTCATATATATTTTCTTCCTTTACTGTTAAATAAAAACAAGGTAAATGATAAATCATTGCAAGAACATGGTGAATCCTTGTCTCTTCTTTAGCTCTAAAAGCTTTTCTATATCCTGGAGGTAGGAGTTCCCCCAGATACCAAGAAACAGTTGCATGCAGACAGACAATAGTTCTGTGCTTTATTGAGATAGTTAAGTGAGGACTAAATACTTACTTATTGAGCATTATTGAGTTAAAAATAATTAAAGTATAGAAAGTGTACAAATGAAGTCTTAACAATTTCAAGTTCTTTCAGGGACAAAACAATTTTTCATTTTAACTTTAAATACAAAGTAAATGGAAAAAAAATTATTTACCTAAAAACCCCCCAACAAGCTGGCAAGAGAAATGGGCCTTGTTGCTAACAGTAGTAGTAGTCAAGGGGAAAAGAGAAATGCATAATTAATGATCATCTATTAGACAAAGAAAATCAACCCATGATACTCGACTCAGTAATCCTAAAAGTCCTTGTACTTATGTGTCTTAGCATCTTTGGAATAACATAGTCCAAGAAGTGTAAATATTAGTGTTCATATGAAACTGCACAAAACCAGTTCAAAGTAATTCAACAGAAGAATATGAAGGAAAAGGGAATAAATATAAAATGGAAAGCATAATATAAATAATCTTCACGATTTTTCACCAGATAATGTTTGTCAGCTGTTGTAGTTGTCTAAACTGTTGCCTTTTCACCAATCTATATATTTTGTGGGATAAAATCTATTATCTAAAGGTAAGCCAGCTTTATATACAGCAGTTCAATGGCATCCACTTTAAAATATTACTATCATCGGTATATGAAAAAAGTAAATCTATTTACTGCCAGGGCTACAAGCTACAGCATTTTGAGAAATTCAACGTATTCGCATTTTCAGTAGAAAAAATATGATGTACATTTAAGTGATACACATCCATGAATAAGACATTGCAATTACATTCATCAAGTGTTAGGGAACAGTTAGAGAAACAGGCTAATACACAATATTACAGAAGTCCCTCCTGTTCCATGATTACCTCACTGAAGTCTTTATGGACATTTGTACTCGGGAAAACAATCAGATTTGCTTTGAAAGCAAAGGTCCTTGTGTCTTTCTCCATTCATATACCTCTATTTAATAATTTTCCATAGACAGCTTCTAACAAACAGGATGTACCTAGGAGTGTGGCATCCTTTTGTGACATGATACCCACAGTGAAAAGCAGGAGCTTGGCACAATTTAATAGTTTGTCCAAGTTCGTGCTAGATGTCATTGTCAGCATTGGGATCAAGGGATGAGCCCTCTGGTTTGCTAAAATGATGACTAGTCCAAAACACATATTTATGAAAGTCGTTTCTGGGCAGTACATTAAAGGCCTGGTGCCTGTGCTCTGAGTTAAACAGCACCATCTCACAGTTTGAAGTCTATGTTTCATGTTGGAATGTGTTTTCTCTATCAGTGTGATGTTTTCACATTGTGTTTTATAATGTAGTAATTACACAGCTTGCCCCACAGTTCTTCTTGAAATTAATGCATCTCTTGTATTTAATAATAACACACGTTTAATAAGACTATTTCGTTGTCATAAATATTAAAAGCTACATAATATATGCACATATAAAGACTGCAGTAATGAAGGTGTTTAAAATAAACAACACCAATTAAAATTCAAGTGCTGAATCTCAGTGGATCATGAAAGTAAAAGTAGCTGTACAAATAAAACTAAAATTGCCTTTGTTGTTCTTCATTGTCTAAAAGGAGAGGACTATGGCATGTGAACAAGATGGAGCAGTGATGGGAAGACCAAACTTTTCTCTTTAAATAATCTGCAGCATTGACTTTCCATTATGGAATCTGAAGAGATGCCCTTGCCCACAGCATTTAACTTCACCTGTTCTGTATCCTCTGTGCCCCGGCCCTTTTTCTGTGGAAAGGACCACTAGACCTGCCAGACACGGCCCTAAGAGCTCCAGGTCCATCTTGGGAAGAGCTCTGCTGTGGAGGGAAGAAAGAAAATGATCATTAGGCTATTTTCCAGACATATCCTGGGGTTGCAGGAACTCCAAGTGATCCAGGCACCGCTGGACAAATCCCAGCCATCCTGGCTGGACCTCGTGTGCAGCTGAGCATTTCCTACTCAGTCCTAGGCAGTCTCAAAGAGACAACTGAATTATCTGAAGGGATGTAGAGCAGCCCACAATAAAGGAGGCTGAAAATTGGATTAAATCCATTTTACTTCCACTTGCCACAAGGTGTGAGCAGTATGTTCTGCACCTTAGGAATAAGAAGTTTAAAGTATTTATGTGAGCATTGTTCTCTTTACTCTGTAAAGCATGTGGTAAAAGGCCCTGTGTAATCTCAAATTGCAATATTCAGATACAAATTTTAAGAATCCCACAGCTGTGGAGATAATGTTTGACTTTTGAATGGGAAAGAGTTTAGCTGTAAAATTCTCAGTTCAATATTATAAAAGTAGTAGAAGTACAGAAAGGTTAAGATCAAAAAGTGCCTAGAAGTGTGGACTTTTATTCTGATTTGGGTGACTTTGCTTGTTATATTTGGGTGCTAATGTAATTAGATGGTCTCAATCTCTCTGGTCTGTGAAAGTGACAATACCTCTCCGTTCTTGCATTAAAGAAATGTACTTTTTCGAATAATGTGATAAAGATTACAAACATTTCTTATTTATATGTGGCCGTGTTTGTTCTATCGACAAATGAAGAGTAAAGACTCTTCAGTATTGAAGAATTGAATAGTACTGTGACAAGTTTTCAGAAAGCTGTTATAGATTAATCTAGTGAAGTTTATTTCTGCACAATAGGAAGAAATTGAGATTAGGAATTAGAGGAGGCTCTATTTAAAGTAAGATGCTGAAATGCTAATATCAGCTACCAGGTCTTTTTTTGGAAAATATATTAATTCCTCACTATTCTATTAGCTCTCTCATTTGTGTCTTTTTCTTTTTTAAATCAATTATTAGAAAATAAGGGAAAAATGAATCAGTCAACATAATATTTGGACTTCAAAAATTTTCTCCACAGGAGCAGCTGTTAAGGAAGTTAAGTAGTCACTGGGGGAGAGGAAAATCCTCATCATGGAGTGAAAATTGCTGGATGACAAAGTCTAGAGTAAAAATATATAGTCATCCTCCACTGTGACTGAAAGATCAAGTGGGCTGCTTCACTGCTTCATGTTATGATGTTTGTTATTTAATACATGGAAATAATGGAAAGAAAGTTAGGCAATGAGATGACAGCACCTGCAAATGTCACAATTAGCTGAGTTGCTCAAATCCAAAACACACCATGTGGGGAACTTCAAAAGGGAGCCCTGAGATCTACAGCAGTGGATGACACAATGTCAAACAAAATTCAACAGTATGAAAGCTTGCAGGCACTGAAAGAAGTAATTTGAACTATTTGTGACCTCTCTTGGGTTCTAAATTAATTTAGAAATAGCAGAAAAAGAGATCAAGTCATTGTGGACAACTCAATAAAACCTGTGATCTCTGTTAAAGTTTCATCAGCCTTTCCCCTCCCCTTATAAGTTCTCTAAATAAAAGGATCCCCTCACAACAAAACAAGAATCAATGGCAATATGACCCTGTCTGCAATAAACTACATCCAGTACAGCCAATAGTATATAATGCAGCATCTTCTCTTATTCTGACTGCTGTGATAGAGAAGAAATAAGCAATAAGAGGAAGAAAAGAACCCATTTCTTAATAAATATGTTGTGTCTCTTTCTAAAGTAGTATGAGTGAAGATTTAGCAAAAGTGAGGAGACACAAATTTTACCTATGCAGAAATAACACATTTCTCATTAAATAAGTAACTAAATGCTAGTCAATGCAAGAAGGTTCCAAACTTGTAGGTTCTTGCATTTGTGAAAGCAATTTAGATGTGTAAAGTCAGACTGAGATAAAACTGCTTCTAGTACCAGCCATTACAGGGTACTGATCATCCCATAAAGACTCTTCTTTCTCAGAAATCCAGAAAGGGGAGGTGTTGATGAAGATCTTAATTGAGCCCTTCTGTCTCACTGTTCCCTCTGTGGGGCAAGATTTACCCTGTTTTTGCCACTGTTGAAAGAGCTAAGGGTTTTCCCAGGACAGTCCTTGTTCTTTGCTTACATTTTAGTCATTACTTAGCACAGCTAAGGTTCACAGTTATCCCTGTAATTAGCCTAGCTGCATCCTCTGCATCTGCTGGGCTACATGTGTCTCTTTCCAGTCCAAAGGTAAGGGTAATAGTAAATCTCATATGCTATAAAAAATTAACTACACAGTTCTACAAGAACCGTGCCAGTGTTACCATGGACAGTCACACACCCACAGCAGGGATCTTTACACAATGTACCTCCAAGTGGAACACGTGGGAGGAGAGGAAGGAAAAAGTAAAATGAGCATCCTCTTTTTTTTACTTTTATGTACAGAACTGATTAAAACAGATTTCAAGGAGAAAAGTGCATTGTGCAGTTTTTAAACAACAGTGCTTTTAAAAATATTTGGAAAAGAGAGGATTTGCAGAAATCCATTAAGAGGTGATCATTAAGGTGATTCATTCTGCTGATGGAACTTCTGGTGCCAAAGATTTCACAGGGGCAGAGGCAGGAGGTCGGATGCTGTCCAGGGAAGTGATTGAGTGTCTGTTCCTGGAGGCATTTACAAGACACGGAGATGTGGCACTGAGGGACATGGTTTAGTGGTGGGCTTGGCAGTGCTGAGCTAACAATTGGATCCGGTAATCTTAAAGGTTTTTTACAACTTAAATGATTCTCTGATGTTATGATTCTAACCTTTTTTACTAAACTGGTTTGAACTGAGTATGAGTTGAACATACTGACATATATCTACTGTTCAGCATAAAGAAAAGGTCCATATTTTACCGACGGTCACAATGCTCTTTCATATTTTGCCAGGTTGTTCTATATAGAATTGCAGCAAAGAATCTCACTAAAACCCTAGATCAAAGAAATTAATTGAAGTCTTTTCACAGTTACCCTTAATTCCAAGCAAATCAATGCACCAGTATTCCCTGTCTTCTTTTCTGCTTTCTGATAGTTTTATCTTGTCCTATGTTCTTTTACATACTTGAAATTTCCTCTAAATTACTAAATATTTTTCAATATCAAAAGGTTTTGTCAGTCTTTTGTCATTGAATAGTCCGCTTAATCTGTAATTATTTCCTGTTCTCGTCTACATTTTACAATATTTTCATATTCTCATAAAAACTTCAGTTCTCTGGAAGGGCAGGTTGCAGAATTCGCACTGTGATGCTGTTGTTGTGATCTTTCAGTCCCAATCAAGGCAGAGGAAACCTTGAACTGCTGCCATGCTCTGGGGTGCCTGCTCTCTGTTGATTCTCACCACTGATGTCACTCTTTGGCTTCCTTATTTTTGTATGAAAACCCATAAGAACTAAAGGTAAAAGTGATCCATGTTGCCCTCTGAGCCGGTGAAGGATTAGCCCCTGCTCATGTTTGGTTTAAGCTAGTTTTGTACATGTTAGACATTATCTTGAAGTAGTGTGTCATTGGGAAAAAGAATTCCGTAATACACAACTGGAAATTCTTATTTCTGTCTCACTTCTACATAGGACTCTTTATGGGAAAACTCTGCACTTTTTCTGTGGAGGTATTGCGTGAAAAATACTTGTAGACTTGTGCAAATGCTTAAAATATCTGCTTAAAATAAAGCATCTCTCTTGACAGTTCTTCCCCAGACTATATTGGCCTAATCAAAAACTTTTTTTTAAAATTTTCTTTTTTTTCCCTTTTTTTTCCTGAAATCTCTCCACCCTTTCAATGTGTTTCTGATAACAGGATGGCAAGAGTGGGAGGAGCTAATAAAAATTATTTGACTGGTACATTTAATTTTAGGCTAATTTTGGCTGCACCCTGGTAGCAATGGTAAATGAGAAAACATTATCCTACACTTTGTTTGCATATAGGTTACATCAGTGGAGAAAATTCATATAGGAAAAATGTGTAGTGCAAACTTGTTGTTCAATGCCAATTTGGGTAAATTCTGACCAGAGTCCTGAAGTTAGATGGAGAGGAGTCAGATGACCTTAATGAATTACATGACTGGGTTTATATGGAAAAACCCTTTACTTGAGATCTCTTCGCTTGACATCCCTTTATTTGATTTATTTTGAAAAGGTGGTCTGTGAGAGAAACTTTATTATTCCCTCAAGTTTATTTCAACCATTTGGGTAATAAGCTGAAATGTTACATCGATTCTGTGGATTTCACTCCCACACCTAACAACATCATATTTAAAACTCTGAAAAATCAAAAGAAAATTCCTATTCTCATATTGGAAAATGAGTCAAATAAATTTTGTCTCTTAAAAACAGAATAAAATCTAGAGTAACTTAAGAGTGGGAGGACTCCAGGGTTCCAAATTATGAGCACCAATAATAGTACCAATAGTCCAAATGAATGAATAGGGAGTGTCATTTGATACTGTTTTATTTGGGTTGGATTCTTTCCTTCAAATGGATGTTGGGTTTCCAAGGAATGCAATATAATTTATTTTTCTTTTCCCAAAAATGATAGAAAAATATTGATAAATTAGATTAACAATGAACAGAATATTTTTGGTGAAGCTTTACCCAAAAAATCTGGGAATCCAAGAGTATGAGTCCTAAGATAGATTTAGAAGCAGTTTTTCCTGTGAATGAAGGGAAACTCTGTGCTGATGTAGTGTAATTTGCTGCACATTTATTGAGGTGTGAATGCCTGGTATTTAAAATTAACAGCTGCTGCTATGAGTTCACTAGCTAAAGCAGTGACAGGAGTGAAGAAGAAAATTTTAAACAACTGAAATCTGTAAGAATTGATGGAGAGGTAGAAGTTATAAACCTGTCCTCATGTATTGTTTGCCTCATACTTTCTGATGCTCCTCACTGAACAATGAAAATGCCTGTTGACTTATTTGCTGAATTCTAAGAATGAAGCAAGTGTAAAGGCAGGCTGTAAAAATATTGTTCTTCATCTTGCTTTTGAAGAGCTCTATCATCAAGGCTTAAGAGGGCCACTTTCCTGTGAAAAAAAATCATATGGTACTTCTTTTGCAGGTAGATTTAGGAAAGCAGCCTGCCACTTCTGCATTGCATTGAACCACTTCATAAATCTGGGGACTTAGATATTTGGCTAGATTACAGGTTTTTGTTTTCAGCCCATGAAGGCTGAAGTTACGTAACTAAAATACACAGAAAATTTTGGTAATTAATTTTTCAAGTAACTATGTTTATGGTGTCTGTACTCTGTCCAGATGTATAATGTTTCTGTCTAATAAAGGAAACATATAAGAACTCAGACTGTAAGGCTCTCAGTTGTTGGCTCAAGGCTTTATGAACAACGTCTATGCCTCAGAAATGTAGCATATATTTACTTAATATTCTATAAATTTTATTAGTGGAATAGCTCTCTTTAAACTTGTCCTTTGTGTATTTGATGACATGTAGGGCACAAGAGCTTTTAACTATGTTTATCAGACTCACCTAGAGACAGTATCTTCAAAGCTTTCCAGATGTAATTGAAATATGCGATCTTGTCATTAGGAGTTTGTTTATAACTTTTCTTTATTTGCAAAGCTCCCAAGATAGATTGCAAGGGATCCCTGGATAGAGAGAAAAAAACCCTTCAAATTATTAAAAATAATTTCTCTTGGTTAGCTGTTGTTGGGTTTTGTTGGCTTTGCTTCTTTGTCATCTGGGTAGCTGCACTCAGCAGACTCCAGGGTCTGACTGTATGAAGCAGTTCCCGTTTTGGTAACAAGAGATTCCTTGCACCAGAGAGCTGATGTTCAAAGGCAGTGCAGTTACCACTGCTCATGTTGAACAGAGTGTGGAATTTGACCTTTATGAAAGAATTGCAAAAAGGCTTTGAAATCCCTGTAATGGTATCCACGGAAAACAGAGAGGAGCTGGGAACAGGGAAGTTTTAGTGGGTTTTGGAGAACAGCACATTAACCCCCTCCCTGTCCTATGTACCTTCTGTCACCCTTCAGTTCCTGAAGAAATGCGACTGCAAAATTCTGTGATATTTCGTTTTTCTCACTTAGAGTCTCTCTTAATAATATACAAACCTGTTCCTTTTCCTTATAGTCACCTCACAGTCTTTTGTTAGAAGGATCATCTGTGCTTGTCTGATTCAAAGGAAGACCTTTGGCATCTATTTATATGCAGTGTTGAAGACAGGATGCTGAGCGAGAAGGCTCTTGGATTTAACCCATTATGGCCATTTTTATGCTACATAAGGGATTGAGAGTTACATTCCTCCTATTGCTGGTTATCCTACAGGCATATCTTCTGCTAGCATGGAAGCATGTGTTTGCAAAGTGTAGCACAGCTTTCCTCTCTTCGTGGAGAAAACTGGTGTATTAAGGATTTGCTCCATGTCCTTGTGTTGCTGTCCCAAACTGCAGTTTTGGGTCCTGGGAAGGCAAGACTTTGTACAGATGGATTTCACAAGGGAAACTGTGCCTTTCAAGCTGCCATTGCAACCTAACAATCCAAAATTAAGAAAATATAGAAAAGATACCTGTATTCTCTGATGCCTACATCTCCCTAGGATTATACTCAAGAACATATTCTTTTGAGGATATGCAAATATAGTACTTTCAGCAACATTATGGGTCAAATTTACGTTATTACAAAAGTAGTTATGTTTTGGGGGCTATTTTAAAGGTAAATGAGCATGGACGTGGGAAGTTTATTTTCTGTCTGTGCAATAATTCTTTAAGCTGCCTGGTAGCACATGTTGCTGGTCTCTTCCAGCCAGCTGGTGGGTTCCCAGGCAGAGTCTGTCACATGCTTGCGTCACATGGAATCCCCATGCACTTGCAAATGCTCTGATCCCTGGAGAGGCATGGGCCTATGGGGGCTGAAATGCTCAGTCGTTGTGCTGAGATGTTCTGCTTAGGAATTCAGGGCACAACGTAAACCTAGCTGTGGATCGTGCCATTCCAGCCATTCCCCCTCTTTTTTTTTTTTTTCCCTCCTTTTCATAAGTCCTGGATGTGATATGTTTCATAATGATATGTTTCATCTTATGTTGTTGCTCTCAAATTGCACGTGTGAGAACACAGCATCTCAGAAAAGATTTACAAACATGGGTGTGGTGACTGATGGCACTTTATTTGTGAAAGAAAAGGCATATGTTTGCCTTGTGGTGTGTGGATCAAAATCCAGTGAATAGTGAACTGACTACATCAGTAATAGGCATGTTATTTACCCCTTCCCCTCCCCCTCTAAAATAAAAGACAGGAAAATGCTGAATGCTGTGTGGAGATAACATACAATTTATTGATTCTCTCTGTATGCTTTATGGCTATAATGGACTTTATGAAAACCCTAAGCCTGTCCATTTTATCTTTGTAAATAATTGACTGAGAACACCATTATAAATAGGGTAAGTGGAATGAGATACATGCCAAGAGAAGACTGTACAAGTAATTATATGTATATGGTACATTTCAGCCTGTTTTGGCAAAGTTCAAATACATTATTTCATAGTGTCTGAAAATTAGAGATCTAATTTTTTTGACTCAAGTCTGTTGTCACAACTACCCTTAGCTGTACTGTAATTTGCATTTCAAGTGTACTGGAATCTCTGAGCACCACCTCTGCGTGTTGTATGATCACTGTTAATACTTGATTTCACAGTTATTTACAGCCTTGATGTCTTGCTTGCCTGTTGCTAATATCTCATTTACTATTCTGACCACCCTGAACAGCCCTTCTACATGATACTTCCTGGAGTGTCTAGTCTTTTATCCCCTGGTTGTAGCCTCTAATTTTTCTCTGGCTGTAAAACAGTCTCATACCTTTGCAACAGAAAGTATTTTTACTTTTGTGTTGCAGAGCTCAACACAGATGCCAGAGAGGATAGCAACACTGCTTCATAGTCAGAATATGGGACCTTTAGTATCCTAAGGAGTTGACTTGGAGAAGCCCAGGTTCATACAGCTCCTGGTTCCAACCAGGTGCAAGGCCATGTACATTCTGCCTGAGTTCAGGCTGCCACTGAAAGAAGAGCTCCATCCTCTTCCTAATGACATTCATTTCCCCTTGGCTTTTTGTGCTGGCACTTAGTTTATATGGCTGTTAAACAACCCAGCTAAAGGACTGATCCTGCTTCAAACTAATCTTATATTTCTTCTGGTTTGCTTTTTGGGACAGTCCCCCAATCTGCTTTAGGATGCAGCTGGGAGAGGCAAGTGTCAGCACAAACAAGGTGAAACAAATGACCCAGCTCAGGAGGGAAAGCAAAAAGGACCACCACTTCAGGCAGGTGTCCTGATTTATGCTATAGTTTTGGTCTGCACACTCACTGGGAATTGGCAAATGGGAATTGCTACCTTGCATGGGAGCAAGAGTCTGCCAAAAAAATTATTGTCAACATCACTCATCTTTAAATGGCAACGGCTTCTGTCCCCCCATTCAGTTCCTATTGACAAGCTCTGTCTTTAATACAGATGTATGTATTAAAGATGGAGATGTATGTCAAGTCTGGCATTCCAGGTTTTGTAAACTGTTCATCCCTGCTGCAAGTACCCAGTGGAACAGGCTACATAAAGTACTCTCCACAATTTAAATTGGCATAAGCAAATGCCTTATAGAAGACAAGCATAATTCCTTGGGTAGAAGCACCCATAATATTTGCCAAACAAAAATGCAGATAATTGGAATAGTTGGCTTAGCACATTCTGAAATTGGCCTTTGGAGTCTCAGAATCTCTGATTTGGTCTTCCTAGTTTGGTGAGTTGCATTTCCACATGGAAGACTTTCAGCAGAGCTTAGGTTTTAAACCAGATATATATTGAAACCTCCTCAGGATCTGCCATGGGGGATATTTTCCTCAATAAATCAGAATACCATCTGTACTACCAACTGCAATGTGAAAGAGTTAAGAGAGGTCTTTTAAGTAGCCAAATACAGCTAACAAAAATATGTAACACCTCCCTTCAGGCTACTTTACTTTTCCTAGACTCTCACAGACATTCAAAGGGTGTATTTCAGGTTGTGACTTAAAGTTACCCAAACCTAACTTAGCTGGAACCCTAGGCAGGCAGGCAGAAAACAGGCAATGTTACAACACGGACCATAGATGATGTCTGAACTGAATAATAAATCCTGATGGAGGTTTATTTTCCATTTGCCTGTTGAGTAAAATAGTTTTTGCAAGACAGAATCTGAACTACGGGGGGCTGCTGCTGGTGAAAAAAAAGAAATGGGTGGCAAATGAAGTTTATGCTGTTAAATCATACTGATGAT
Source organism: Passer montanus (assembly GCF_014805655.1). Classification (NCBI taxonomy): domain Eukaryota; kingdom Metazoa; phylum Chordata; class Aves; order Passeriformes; family Passeridae; genus Passer; species Passer montanus. The sequence goes on from NW_024367483.1 coordinate 9,343,967, forward strand.
TTTGGCAAAGTTGATCATGGCCCTGCAGAGCCTCATTCACTGCGGACTGATGGCTTCTGTTCTGACAAAGCTCACTTCCTTTTGTGACACTTACCTTAGTTATCAAACAAAAACTCAGACACAGTTACAGGTAAATACACATTAGGAACTGAAGTGAGAAAGCTTTCCAGAAACATGGTAATTAAGTGAAAAATAGATTCTTTTAATTTTAGAATGTTTATGTGAATTTATACATGTTAGTGGACAGAAATGCATGTCTAAATACTCTGAAGTTTGCCCTGGAGTGATGTGGTAATTACTTGGTTATGACTTGCGCTTGTTAATTTCTGCAGGGGATTTATCTGGTATATCTGGCTTTTAAAGACATTATATTTTCCTTCTTTATTTTTTTTTTAATGCTCCTATTTTCACAACAGAGCACAGATAGCATTCCTGTAATTATGAGTGCAGGTAAGAGTTGACAAGGAGAAGCAAGAGCTGAAGGTGAGGTAGCTTCTCAGTTAATCTGTGAGGAGAGATAACTGGCAATAAGACGAAGAAGTGCAGAGATGTGGCCAGAGAGACAAGCAGAAAGGATACTTTTATCAGCATTGTTTCAAAGCAGCTATTACAGTAAGTACTAAAAGAGGAAAAGAAGCAATTACAGTAGTGAAGCGTAACTGAATTTTGAAATGCTTTTTAATAACGTGCAGGACAGGAGCTACATCTTTACCTGAGCCACTGGGATGTTGTTCTGGATGTGTCTAGCTTACCTGCTTTCAACAGAAACACAAAAACAGAGAAAAATTTTTACTGAATTTGTAATTGAGAGCATGTGCTTATGAATTTGTTAATAAGACCTATCTCCAGAACTTTCAATGTTATAAATGTTTTTGATTGTGGGGCCTGGGCTAGGCACAAACCCCTTCCATTGTCAATGTGTTTGAGTGCTTATTTTGTCTGAAAGGTAATCAAAGATACAGATAATATGAGCCTTTAATATTACTTGTTATTTCCTCTGAAATATTCAGCTGGTTTGCTTTGCAATTGCTTTTGTAGAAGAAATGCTGCATTGTAATCAATTTGCTGTGTGCGGTTTAAAATGTCAGGGACATTTCTGTTATTTAACCTGCAGACTCCTGCAGTATGGGATGAGGCAGAGTTTTTGAAGTAAGGCTATTTTAAACACTAACTTCTAAGAAATTTCAGATTCAGCATATCCAAGTATGGTACATGCTTTCTTATTGTTTGTTTTCTTTTTGATTTAAAGTTGAGGTGCACTTCAGGCAGCAGCTAAGATGCATTAATTGAGGTATATTTTTTTTCACTACAATGCTATTTGCTTGGTCATTCGTTTAAATGTGATAAATACACACACTGTTGACTCTGATCACTTTTGACATTGTTTGAAAATTCATGGGAAATACTAAATATTTCTTTGTTATCAAAATGCATATTTGAGTTAGAATTCAAGTAAAATGTCATAATCAAAAATAGTTAAAGAAGCAAACTGCTCTATGCACTAATTTAAAGAAAGAACTTTTCAAATGGAACTCTGTGGAGCTTTCGTAGATACACAGGCCTCTCTTCACTGTTGGTTGAGTTTATTTAAAGAGCTTTTCTAGTCACCTTTGAACCTAAATGATTTCTCCAGATGTACAGAAGTGAACAATGTAAAAATCTTGCTGCTTCAGCAGAACAGGATCCAGCTGGCAGGGAACTGGATCTGCAAGTCATTGGTTACAGCTGTGTTTCGATTTATGTGATGGTTGAAAAAATAAATTACTGGATTAAATGGCTAGAAAGAGGACTCTTTGTTTAGCCCTTGTGTGGGGACTGAAAGTGTTTATGGTGCTGTTTTCTTCAGAGCCTTTGCAAAGTAAGCTGGACAAATAGACTTATTCAAAACTTGTCTGAAATGTTGTGCATTCAGCTTTATTTCTTTACAGAAGAAACTGTATGTTTTTGTATAATGCTGTCAGCCAGCAACCATTCTTAAGGTCTCTTGGCCTTTGAAAGTGGCAGTAGCATTTTAGCAATGTCTTGTAGGCACTGCAGTTTATCACTGGAAGGCAGTTTCCTTTCGTTAAAGGTTTTCAAATGCACTTCTTGGCATGAACGCAAATACATGTAGGGACTCTGTCAAACTCATAACTTTTTAATGGGTTTAATATTTCAGCTTTGTATACCACTTACCTTTTGCTCTACATAATAGTGCTGATGTAATTGTAAATTGGGTGCACAATAATTTACAGAGCAGGCACAATGAAATCAGAAACTAATGCCAAGTGTTTGGATTATTGCATATCTTATTTTAATGTTCTAACTGTGGTGATTATGTCTTATTATCTGACATCCTGATTCTGCAAAGATTTACATGCTTAATTTTACTGAGCAGTTCTACTTTGCCTGATAGGACTGAGTGGTGCATAGAGCCCATCACAGCTTTGTTACCTATTTTGATAAGAAATGTGTTGGGTTTTTTTAAATCTTTATACGATTAGGGTCCTTTGAAATCTCACAAACAGCCTTTTCTACTGCAGATAGCTTGGGTTGAAGGAGTTGAGATTAACATCTTCCAGTGAAGTCCCTGCTCCACTGCAGTCACTGGGCATGTTACCACTGGCTTCTCTTTGGATACAATTGCACTTTTAAAAGTGTGTTTTAATGTTTTTACTTATAACCAATATCCCAAGACCCACAAGTGATTTTTCTTAAGCAGTGAAACTGTTGCTAGTAATGCTAGTGAAGTGATATGCTACCAAATGTGAACAAAAGATTTGATATTAGACCAACAGGAGTTTTGAAGGCTTCCTGCAGGAGCTTTGGAGAGCAAAATAAAAGCATAGAACTTTCAGTTGTGGCAGACGGTGCACTTATAGTGAATTTTTTAAAGATTTAGCTGGCTTTCAGCATAATAGTTTGCAAAGCCAGGAGCTTTTCAGCACTTATATCTGTTTATTCAGCAATATTTCCTAGTAATTATTTTAGGCTGACCATGAGTTTCTTTTTACAGTCATAAAGCTGTAGCTGTAGCCAAGTATCAGTTACATCATATTTATTAAAACATTTCTAAAACAGTGCATAAATGTGGAAAATTATGCTTGTGATTAGATTGTAATTGTTGTTCTATCAGGATCCAATTACTTTTTAAAAACAGTTTGCACAAATTGTTTTCAAGAGATTGCCTTTTTAAAAACCTGCAAAGCACTGACCAAGAGCTAAATACCAGAACAGGAGTTCCAAGGCAAAAATGAAATCAAACAAGTTGGCCAAGTTCCATCATAAGCCACCCTCAGAAATACCAGAGAGAGGCTTAAAATATTTTAAATAGAATATTTCCCCTCCCCCCTTTTCTTTTATTGTTGTCCCTGAGCAGCATTATTACATTAAGAGCCATGCGACAGAAAGTCGTGGTGATGCAGAATAAATAACCATAATGTATCAAAAGCAGACAAAGGTGTGATTGATCTGTCTGGAATTGGCAGACTCTTTCGCTGTGTCAGGCTGTTTCTTTGATCAATGAAGGTATAGCCTCTGACCTTTAAAAAAAATCAATGAGATTGATTGAAAGGAGAGAGAGAACTATGAGAATGCAGGATAGCTTTAACCTTCACTGTCTAGAAAATTTAAAATATTCTGGTTTTGCAGGCATTGCACCTATTTTGTATTTTCTTCTGAAATTGCTTTTCTTGTCTCCAGACTGCTTTTGAAACTTCTAAAAACAACATTGTAGAAATGTTGCGTCTGAATGTTTCTCACAAATGTTTATCTTCAGATTGCATTGTTAAGAAAACAGGAGTGTTTTTGTCTTACAGCAGAATTCTGTACATTCTCATAGTGTTTGCAGCATGTACCAAATACCCTTGATTTCCTTTTACAAACTTTGACTTTTATATGGCAAATACACACCTCAGAGTCAGCCCTCAGAGAAATGGTTCAGGTCATTTCAGAAACATTATACATCCTAATAAAGGGACTTTTATTGCCCTATTTCAGGATCAGGCCCACTGGTGATTGAAACAATAGTGTGTAACCAGTGTATTATGGTGATCTGGTTCCATCTAATATTGTGTTTTTATCAATTATATGTGCGTCTCGTGTGTGTGTGTGTGTGTGTGTGTGTGTGTGTGCAGGTATACCTACAGGTCAGGGAACAGCAAAATTGTCATACTAGAAAATCTGCAAAGAGGGATTTTTAAAATAGTTCTTGGCACTTTACATCTTTCTTACTGAACAGACTACAAATGCAGACCTGGCAGTTTAGGCAAAAACAGGTTTTGAACAGTTGGAATTTCATTTTAGTACTGGGCCTTTCCTTTCTTCCCATTGTGTTGATGCTGTATGAAGTAGTAACACAAAGCAATTAGTGAAGTAAATAAAAAAACTATTCATAAATAGATAAGTTAATTCATTCATTACTTCATGCTCTCACAGCTCAAGGAAACATAGGTTAAAAAAAGTATACATATCACAGTGGTTTGTTTTCACAAATAACTACTTTTTTAATTGAAAGTGTTGGCAAAATCAAGGTCTATTGAATAGAATTCACACAAAAAGTAATTCAAACTGCAATAATTTCTACTGTCATATGTCTGTGTTTTAATAAAGGGCAGGTAAATTGACAAGTCAGCAAGGAGATGGTATAATAGCATTTCTTGAGTAAGATGGAGCTTGCGTAGGAAGAGAAGAATATTGCTGTTTCTCTGTAATTTTATTTCTGTGATTTCCTTTCTGTAATAGACTGTGTAGGCTATATATATTTTCAGTACTTTATGATCAGGTGGGAATTACAGCTAAGTTAAAAAAGACACTCTTACTAAATTACAAAATGGATTCTGGATGTAACATTTCTAAATAAGAAAATAGAAGGGTAGATTTTTTTTTTTTTAAATTGCAAATCTGGGACTAGATAGCTGTGGGAATTTTCTGAAGTCTTTATCCCCTTGCTGTTCATCAGTGAGGTGAGAAGGTGTTAGGGACAATCATACAAAACTATGGTGTAGGTAATTCCAACTAGGCACAAGTCATTCAAACTGCTACTCTTCTAAGTTATTTAAATGCTACATTTAGAGAATCCTTTTTTATTAATATCCTTTCCATGTGCACTATGATGAAGAAACTTCTGTTTCTAGAAAAAGAAAAGGGATGAGTGCGTTATGTTTCAGTTTGAGCACACTAAGGATATGAAGATGAGAACTATAAAATCAGAATAACATTTGATATTAGTGCATTTCTCTCTTCCCATTAGATACATTCTGATTTTGCTCTATTGGTATCTAATTCTTCTCATCACATTCTCTTAACATTACTATCTGTTATTCCAGAGTCCTTGTCTGTCACACAAAGTTTGCATTAATATTGCAAATCACCTCACTCTCACTGTTTAAGAAACAAAAGGCTGATCCTGTATTTGAGCAGGTTCTGATATCTGACATGCATGTCCAGTCTCACCTCTCCTCCCTCTCCGTCCAGAAGTAATAATCCAGGAAATATCTTCTTTTTTCTTCTCTCTCTCTCTTTTTTTTTTTTTAATTTTTTTTTTTTTTTTAATTTTTGGGTGCTTTCAGCAATGGCTGCTCCCCTTTCTGCTCCTCACAGACACAAACTGCATCTTTCCAGTGTGGATGTGGATGCTGTCCCCTTGTGGATGATGCTCACAGTCTGAGCTGCTGCCTGCAAAACTGAGCAGTGCCCTTCAGCCAGTTTAAGGTGGTGTCTGGTGCAGTGCATTCATTTAGCATGACTAAAGGACAAAATTAAGGTTCTTTTTGTTTCTCATTCCCCTGCCAGCTACAGCTTTCCCAGAAAAGAGGCAAAGCTGAGGTCATTTTTTTTTCCATCTGTGAGGGGTCAGTGACTGCAACCAAGCTGTTCCTGGCTGAGGTATAAGCCTGTTAAAAAGCACCTATGCTAGCAGCTGAATCATTTTTGAGACCAATTTTTTATATTTCTACTAATGAAAACAGTGGGTCATTAAATCCAGCAGTCGATCTCCAATTATAACCTGGTTTGGACAGCATGGAGCCCTGCCCAGACAGACCCCCGACCTCGGCCTTTGCCTTTGCCGGGAGATCCTTGTTTGCTGCCCCTGTCCCATACCCACTGCTAGGATCTCTAGGAGCACAAATTCCCCCATAAAATACCATTTCCACAGATAATTTTGCTATTTGGTATTCTCAGTGCTGCCTGGAGTGGGGCTGTGCATTCTGTCTGTCCAGATGAGAAGCAGATCTATGGTTAAAAAAGGTGTGGTTCTGCTTGGAAACAGAGGCAGTGTGTACAGGCAGTGATGTAAGTGTAAATGTACCAGGGTTTTCTTTCGCTATTATTATTTAATTCCAACAGAAGAAATCAGACTTAAGAGACCAGAATTCTGGATACCTGCTACCTGTATTCTTTCTTTCCTCCTGAGAAAATCAGAGACAGATATGTGAGAATTGCTGGAGCATTTTAATGAAAAACTGTTAGATCTTTTCCTGCACAAGAAAAAAAAAAGTTTAATGGTTGACATTTAATCTTCATACAGTAAATAATAATTACAGGCAAGAATTTAAAGTGGTTCTGCTCATAGTCAAGCCTGATGGTTCTTTTCTTCTTTCATTGCATGAGGATTTACTGTACTGTGGATGCAAAATGTAAATTATGGGCAATTCTGTGAAATTCAGACATGCACACAAAACTGTCTTTCCAACTTTTTCACACTTAACTTCAAACTGAAAATGGATTTTCCTGGTGGCTGATTAACCAGAAATGAGTTGTTTCTAACTAGGTTGAGGGGAGGAGGGTTCTGTAATATTGGATTAGTGAAAGGAGTGAACAGCTTCAGTTTAATTCAACTAGTCTTCTATTTTTAATCTCCAAGGAAACAGCTGAGTTGAATGTTAATTAAACAGCAGTCTTTGATCCACCCAGCCACTCCCGGAGGCATAATAATAATATATAAGTGCAGAGCAGCCCATATATAATAGGTACACTTAAAGGAATGCATCTAATCTCACCATATTCACATTTAAAACATTTCTTGCTGACCCACTCTGATATTATTTAAATAGCGAAAGGAAAAAAGAGGAGAAAATGCTAAGCTAAACTTTGTTGGTCTGAAGGTAGGGCAGCAGAGCAAGCATGAGTTCCTATTATGAGGATGTATAAGGGTTAATGATTAGAAGAGTGGAATCAGGAAAGACCTTAAGCCCAGATCTATGACAGTGGTAATTGAGCTGATTGATTACGACATCTCGTTTCAGACGACTATTGATTTAATCTAGTCTGCAGTCCCATTGGCCCCAGAGGTGCTCCCGAGTGAGGCTCAGCACTTGAACCTGGGTACTCTTCCCTACTCACCGTCTGGATATAAATTTCCAGAATCTGCAACCATTTATAATTTTCAGTCATCTTCATCCTTTTATTCAGAAGCCTCTAATTTCATCAGGCTAATGTTTTTAACCATTGAGGGAAGAGGCACAGGCAAAATGAAGTGGCACAGACTGAAAAGGGTGGGTTTTTTAAAAAAAAAGGCAAGACAGAGAGCCGGGGCTCTGTGGCCAGTATTTGCATCTGTTGTCTCTGATTCGCAGAGCTAGCAAAGGCTGCTTTTGGAGGCAGTCCACAAAGCTGGGCTATCAGTAGGCAGTTTGCTGTACGTGCACGTTCAATTATTAAAATAGTAGACGTTTTTTTCTTTCTGATAGCCATAGTGAGGTCATGACATTAATTTATCCAGGGTATTGTGGGTAACTATACAGAAAAAAAGCATAAAGGGCACAGATGCTGGAGCAGCAAAAAATGGATGGGTCTGAGCAAAAGGAGATTAAGAGGCGATGACCAATCTAATGTACGTATAGCAGTAAGAAGCCGGCATCCGTCACAGACTGTTGATGGCAATAAGTATTTTAAGCCATGCTGTGCATGTGGTAATTTTTTTTTATATACCTCAGTAACTGCTAAGCTGAATGCTGTAATCCTGTATTTTTTCAGTTTCCCAAATCTGATTTTGGTCTTGTTTTTGTTGTCTCATGCTTGGCATTCTTCGCTCGCTCTCTGTATGTGGGTGTGTGTCTGTCTCCGTCTCTCCCTTTCTCTGAGATTACAAACTTAACTGTTTCCTAATTGTCTACTTTCCTCCATCCTTTTCCTAAGAAATTAATCACCATCACCACGACTGGTCCCAAGCGCGCACTAACTGGGCTTAGGGCGTGTACCTGGTGTTTTGGCTTCCTTCCTTTACTTTGGGGCTGTGTGGTATTTTCTTTTGGACCTTCCCTGCAAGTGGATGCCCTTCCCTTTCGCTGCTGCCGCCGTAAGGTTGCCAAAAGGCTACCTGAGCCAGGACTGCAGCGCTGCATCCTGGGACCTGCCCGCCCGGCTGCGCCGAGGGCTTCCACAGCACCAGGCAGCTCAGAGAATTGGCTGGTGAATTGCGTATCACCTGTCCCCCCCCTCTGGTAAATAATTTCTATACCGCGAATCACAGTGGTGTGGTATTGTCTGGAAAAGTAATTCCCAAATACTGTTGGCGTAAAAAAGGGAAAAGCCGAAAGACTGTCAACATCGTAAGCCATTAAAGTCCCTTGCCTTAAGAACAAAGGAACAAGGTAAAAATGCACACAATGATTATGCTCTGTGGATTTTCATAGCCTGTCAGACAACTTGTGCCTGTGTTTCAGTTATCAGCCTTTGTGCTTTGTTTTGTGTTGTATATTTTCTATACGTGTCTTCTGTTTCTGTGTGTGTGTATTCGGAGTGTGTGTATGTGTTCAGGCTTCTCTACCAAAACGGAGCAAATATCATACAGAAAAATACACAAGTGGGGCTCAAACATGCATTTTCAGTACTCAGTGTGATGGTGCGGGTGTATTGCCATTGTTCTCTTGCAGTGTTCCCTTTGATACAAGCAGCTTCTATTTTTTGTATTTTATTCTAACTAAGTCTAAAATAAAAGAAAAGAAAAAGAGGGAAAAAATTGCTTAGTCCAGTTAAATGCCAATTGAAGCCCAGAAACTCACGATTTCAGCACAGTGAATGGTGATTCAGACCCTGGCAGGGTTTTGGCTATGAGACAATTCCTACTTATAAAGAGTACAATGAATGGGGGAGGAAGATAGCATTAATTTTGAGGAAGATTAATATTAGTCTTTTAATGTTCATTATTTTCTGAAGAAGTGAATCCTTGTAGCTTTTGAGAGCTAGTGTGTCCTTCCCACTGGTATTTATTCGAACACAGGAAAAAATGAAGAAGGCGTAGAATAAACTCCTAAGACTGTTCAAGAATTACTGGCATTATTTCTCTCTACATCACGTGTGAGCCTGGGTTGCCTGCTATTCCTGAGGCAGAGGATCGAGGATGAAAGTCTGTGTGTCAGAGCCTGTTTTCACAACTGCATTTGGAGATCTGTCTTATTGATTAGGAAAAAAAGGGGGTGGGAATAGGAGTGTGAGGTGAGGGGAGGACCGACTGACTACTGGCTTATTGCAGCTCAAGACATTTTCTTCCGGAAAGATGTCAAACAACTGAGACACAGCAACAGAGGAAGTAGAAAGGTGGAAAAATAAGAAGAGGGACCCTTTGGAAGAAATGAAGGCATTCCTTATGAGAGCCTTGAGGTTTTTTTTGTTTTTTTTCTTCTAACATCTGACCCACAAGGGCTAGAGTGACAGCGTCATGCAAATGCTGCAGTCCAGCAGGTCCGAGAGAGGGTGGATGCTAGAGAGTGAGTTAATGTTAATGATGAGTGCAGTGAAAATACCAGCCGATACCACCCCCTCCACACACAACTGCTCTGAGTCAGCATCCGCTGCTTTGCCGTGCCTTTCTGTGCCTCTGTGTGTGTGTGTGTGTGTGTGCGCATGTGTGTGTGTGTGTGTGCGCGTGTGTGTGCTGTGACCGTGTGTGTGTGCATGGAAGGTAAAGCCAGTCAGTCAGTGAGAAGCAAAGGTACGTTCGAGAGCAACTAAAATCTGACTGATTTCCATCTTCAGAGCATCAGATGTATTCCCTAAAGAGGATGGGTCTATGCGATGGGGGTGGTATAATTATGTTAATGTCATATTTATAGAGGGGTGAGATTTTTCATTCTAATTATTGATTTGAAAGCTGTGGTCAAAATTGTTTGTTAAATCATGATCAGCTTTAAAAAAAGAAATTGAATGAAATCTAGGGACTGCTATACATATATATATCTCTCATATATGTATATATATATATTTTGTTTCATTTAACTATTTTGTGTCTGAGGCATAACTGATTGAATGGTGCACAGTGACAAAGAAATGGCTCTTATATAATATTGCATTATATCATCAGCTGAAATAATATTGTAAATAATCCAAAATGTTCTGAAATCTGAAGTATCAGTCTGGAGGGGAGGGTGAAGGGCAGGGGTGGGGGTGGGGGGCACTGGCAAATCTTTTCTTCAGCAGAGCACTCTGTACTGCTTTCTTGTAAATGGATGGTTCACCTGTTCGACCAGCAGAGATTCTAATTCTTCCCCCCCTTCTCTTTTTTTTTTCCTTTTTAAAGCTGAACGGCTTCCCGAAGAGCTCTGAGTTTTCTATGCCAGATTCTGCTCCAGTGGCTAGGACCTTTATGGCTGCTGTTTCTTTTGCTCTGGGATCTGATGGAGAAAAAAAAAAAAAGCCACGATGGATTCTGTCCCTAAAGTAGAAATTTTCTTTTTCATTCTGCAAACAAGGCTAAAGATCGGAGGAGAATGAATGCAAAAGTAATTCAGGATTGTGGTCGTGCCATTAAAAGTGTTCGGCTTCAGAACAAAATTATTTGGGAAATCTGAGCAATTCTTCTTACTGTATCGACAGTATTTGAAAGTTATGTGTGCTTTGAGTAATCTGGTTCAAGTGACAACAATCTCTGCATGTCAATGTTTTCTGCAGCTTATGGAGTGAAGGCTAGTTTTGCCATTGGAAAGGAAGAAGCTGTTTCTAGCAGTCTGTAGAAGGATTAAATGTTGAACGTGGGGAAGAGGCAAAAAGTGAATACACGCCCAAAGGTTATCCTTGCATCGTGAATGGGTTTAAAGTAGTCTGTAACCTAGGGCCCACCTGAACAGTAGGATACCGGGGAAATATTTCAATTAGAACCCCCTTAACAAGCATTTAATCCTTCTTTCAGGCATTAAGGAAATAGAATAAAACTGTTACTGTACAAATCTGCTGGAAGCAGATTTTAACCCATTTGTAGACGCTTCCCTCGGATGAATTATAGTAACATAGTTACTTGTGAGACAAGGCAGTGAAGATTTTTATCCTGTGTTCTTTGTTTCTTCTTTTCAAAAGTTAAGGACCATACTCTCAGAAAAGTCTGTTCGGTCAGCTGATACATTGTTCGAATGTATGTATGCGTCTTGCCTGCTTATTTGATCTTTTCTGGCCCCTACTTGAAACTGTGGTTTGTTTATTTGGGGGGAAGGAGGTGGTGTTGATTTGGTGGGGGAATGGGACATTGGTTTTAGGGTTTCTTTTGGGTTTGGGGTTTTTTTCTATTTAACAATAGCAGTGAAAATTTTGGTGACAGCGATTATGACTACTAAACAATTCAGTTTATTGGAAGACGAATTCTTCTGGATCATATCGGACTTTTCCTAGTCCCTGAGACCCTAACTTGTGAGGTTTTTTAGCAACAATCACAAGTCAGGCTCTTGGGACCTAGGCGGAGGGGAACCAGCAGCTTTGGACTGTGTTTGTTTCTCTGCAGAATTTAGAGAACCAAAGGAGCTTTCCTTGCCTGGAAGGGTAAAAAGGAAAATATACCTATTTTAAATGCTAAGCATCAGAACTGTTCCTAAAAAAAAAGAAAAAAAAAAGAAAAAAAATCCAAACAACTGTTACTCATTGTGCAGCATAAGGATGTTACATATTTATATGTTTAGAAAACTGGACTAGATGTCATGTAACATTTAGAATTATAATTTAACCTGAATGTTAGTTTGCACGTAAAAATTCCCCCAAACAACAAAACCAAAAAAACTCCCACTCAAAACAGATACTAAAATACTTCCAACCATAATATTAATACTATTATTATTATTATTATTGTAGACAATTCTGATAAATAATTACCACAAAGTGTATACTCATCCTTACTGTTAAAGCATTAATTGACTTTTAAAATATAAAACATAAATACTGATGTTTGAGGCCTAGAAAACATTCATTCTATTGTTTGAATAATGATTTCAGTCTACAGGAAAACTGTTGCTTAGCTTTTCCTGTAACATGGAACAAAGAGTATTTTGTATTTAGTTGCCATCCTTTTTCTTTGTCCAAGTGAGAACACAATATGTCATTTAAAATATTCTCTCATTTAATTTACATTTTAATCTGAAAGAGAATATTGGTTTAAAAATCACACTACAGTATTAACATCCCTTTACACTCAGAAATGTATTTCTTGTCCCTGCTCAATTTAAAGCGAACCCACAATACTCTAAGCACTGGACTCAACTTGTAATTTCCCCATCACTTCTTATATTTTTTATCCCTCTGACAAAAAACAGTGTGAGCTGTAACTTGTCCCTCATGTGTTAAGTTCTACACTGACTTTGCATAAGGAGATTCACAAGCACACGAGTTATTCTGCACTGCTTATTTGTCTCAAACATCTGATCTAAAACACGTCATCTGATTTGTATTTCTTAATATTTTATAGGTGAGTTAGTTCTGAGTCATTTTTCTCTGTTTCCTGTGTCTAACCAAGATGCTGAAGGACTTTGTTGATACATCAGACTTCACTGAAACAAAGGCTTCACACAGATCAGGCATCTAAACTATTTGTTCATTTCAAAAGTGGTATTTTGGTTGCAGTATATTTTTTCCACTTGTGTAGGAGGAATTGTGTTTTATTGTAAGCATCAACACTATTGTTAAAATAAATTGTTCTTATCTGTTAGTATAATACTTTTTCTTCTTGTCTTGTTTTCTTAAGAGACAGAAACTATGCTCAGTACATAGTTTTCAAGTTGCTCAAGATATAATTAGTCTTTAAATAGTCATAAAAAATATTGCCTTAGCAATTACAATGATGATACAATTCCTGTAAATATGTAATTCTTTTCTTCATAAACTGTCAATCCCCCATGCTAAGAACACCCAAAAGAGCTACTTGCAAAAATTTAGCTACAGAGGTAACCTTTTAAACACAGATGTGATATTGTGTGTGTGTGTTGACTTCTGTTTAGGAAATATTGGAAAAGTAGATCTGAATGTATATAGGAAAGACAAATACACCCAGGTAGGTGCCACACTCGTGAAGCACTTTGTTAGGAATTTACATATATTCTGTAGCAGTTTTCAATACTGAAAACAGGTTATTTAAGATACTGATCAGGTGAACACATATTCTGTTCATTCGAGTTGTATAATGAGATAAAACTATATTGTGCGTTGCTATATGTCAATATATAATTTAAATTGCACCTAGTGTTTATTGAAATAAAAGTCCTTATAGATTTAATCAGCTGTACGATGCACCCATCTATGCATATTAAATATTGTCATTGTATTTATTTTTCGATCAGCAAAATTTTCTTGAATGAGGATAGTTCACATTCAGCACTCTGAATTAATTTTGCATTTAACACTGTATGTACAATGAAGGTGAAACTGTGGTGTGAAACGTTTTGTCTCTGTCAGTCTGAAGATTTCAACTGTGCTTTCCCTGCATTGAGACTAAGAAGAAAATGAATCATTAGAAACCCCTGCCTGGCGTATTTGGTGCTCCAGCAAAAGTCGTGAATACACAGTCCTGCCTCTGCATTACTGCTTGAACTGGGATGACTCCAGTGGCTCCACTCTGCCCATCATACTCACTGCTGCCCCTTGCCATAGTGATGGGAAAGTTGGTGCACTGCCTACCTCTTTTCCTGCTCCCTCTTCTTCCCCAGCCTCAGCACAGCCAGCCCTACCTCAGGCACACAGGGCAGAGGTGGATGGAGGGGAGGAAGAAGCAGGGTCTTCAGTCAGGCAGAATTTCCACCAAGATCAACAACGTGTTTCTCTGTCCTGGAACTGCATGACTACGCCTACAGAGACCATGCAGGAAGCAGTCCCATTTACCCAGTGGCAGAATATGAAAGCTGTCTCCATTAGCACAAATAAATAGAAAGCATAATTTTCAGTATGCTATGCTTAGATATAGATGCAGAATTTTCATACATTTCTATATATAGGAATCATATATTTCTATACAACTTGATGTTGTTTCAGTGCAAAAGGCATTTAAATCCTCTTTAATAAGTGATTTCAGAGTAATCAGCTTGTGCTACAACAAAAACAAAAAACAAAAACACAAGCTCTTGCAAAGGGGGAGGAAGAGAGAGAGAGAGTGAAAAAGATGTGTGGTGCATACAAAAAAGGACTGATATTAACAATTCGATGGGTTCCTAGTTGGTAGAGCAGACTGAGCCAGACGCATATATTAGCGGCTGTCTGCTGCTGATGGGAGCCTGCTCAATGCGGTGGAAATGAAGGATCACCTAGGCTCTGACACCAGCTTATTTGTACATTTTAATTTTAAAAAGGAAAATCACTGTTTTACATAAACATCTTAACCCCCACATGATTATTTTTTTCTTTTTTCCTCCCTCATATTGTTTGCTAATTTACTGTCAACTTAAAGTGCTGTTTAGCTATAGCCCAACAAAACATCAGTCAAAAAATAGAGGGAAGTATTAGCTTCTCTTTTGTCTGCCATGTACAATTGAGTTATTATTATGATAATTGTCTACTTTAATTTTTAGTTTTCATCGGAGATGCAACAATTTTCTGGAGCTTCATTTTTGAGGCATTTTAAGTTTCAGCAATATACCATTTCATATTTCACCCAAACAATGCAAAAAAAAAAAAAAAAAAAAAAAAAAAGAAAAAAAGCTCATAGCTCAAGCTAGGGCAATTTGATCAATTCGTTTCATTAACCTGAAAGTCTTTACCACCTTTGTATAGTATTGCGTATATGGGACAGGATTTCTTTTCCAACCATATAAACTCTAAGATCCATTAATACAGTGCTGAAGACTGTTACACGAGTCAAGGGAATTCCAATCCAAGTTAATTACTGTTGGAATTAGAGGGAAGAATATTTTACTTGAAGTTGTATAACAAGAATGTACAATTATCACATTTCAGGGCATTGCTCTATTCACTTGATGAAAAATGTCAATGAGGTTTAACAGAAGATGTTCTGCATTTTCATGGGTAATGAAAATCGGCACATCCATGATAAGCTAACACAACATTTTCAGTGTGTTAATATGCAGTGCAGCAGGAATTTCTGTAGGCAGTAAATGTAGCCATCATTTCGATTCGCCTGTGTGATGATTATGCTCAATTCCTGACTAGGTAGATAATTTCACACTGAAAAGCAGTCATCTCCTCTTAGGGACCAACTGTAGCCTACAAAAAAAAAAAAAAAAAGAAAGAAAGAAAAATGACTGCCATCTGAGTCTGAAGTCTATAACTAGCTAGGTAGTCACACAATAGAATCTACAATACTATAAAAATGCCAGCTGAAACTGTATCACTCAATTAAAAGTAGATTTATTTTATTACGTTCATTTAAAGTGGTTTTGTCCAAACAATGTATCTGAGGCATTCATCGCCTTGTTAAGTTTTTTCATTGTTTGATGATTACAATAGGCATCTTCCAAGTTTGTTGGATGCTGTGTTGTTGCACTCCTTGGCAACACTAGAGTGATTCTTATAGGGAGTTATATTCTGACCAGAATCCAGCTCAATTGATTGATGAGCTTCACTTGCAGTGCCTGAGTAGCAACAAGTGGATGGAAGCCTTAAGAGAGTAATTGAACGTCAGAGTTATAAAATCAACACTGATAAAATTATATCATCTTTAAAAACATCTTTAACCTATTAAGCAGGATTTAAAATTAATCACAGAATCTTCCAGTTGAATATAGACTAAAGTTTATCTGGTAGACTTTCAGAAGTGCAATCTTTACGCCTGTTCCTACTTATTTAGGAGTTAAAGATTAGTCGTAATTATGGAATAAAGTAGATATTGTAATGAGAGTTTGAGCAATATGAGTATTCTTTAGGGAACAAGGCAGACAATATTCTGTACTTTTCTTTTACTCGTTAGCTATTGCGCTGGGGCCGTGATTCTCTGCAAGAAGCATGTTCATTTATTTAAACGGCTAAGCAAATCAACAAGGTTGTGCTGAGTAGTTTAGGGCTGGTAATTTTGGTTTTGGTTTTGGGTGGTTTTCTTCCACCACCACCACCCCCAACTTCTTTTCTTGGATGTGTACGTGTCATGCATGGGAAGGTAAGAAGGAAAAACAGCTATTCAGCAGAGACACGTCCCACCCCTTTAATTAAGCTTTTCCTGGACTATGTAAAAACACTGGCAATGTGTAAATCCCATTTGTGTGTTTGTTATTATTATTTTAACAGATTCCTAAGTATTATATTAAGATACCTCAGTGATGAAATACACATGAAAATAGTTGCATTAGTAAGTCACTTGATACCAAAAGGGTTGGATGGCATCGGCACAGAGCCAACTGGAAGATTTTATTTTTCATTTAATTCCTTTCACCTAGTAGGCTCCCTAAGCATTAGGCAGAACTCAGTATGTGGCTAAGTTATTGCTCTAGTGTTCATCACACAAAAAGCACAGTCTTAGCATTTGTAAATTTTCTTCAGGGAGGTTTCTAATCTAGACAGCATTTGCGTTTGGGGATTACACCACAGTCTGTTCCCCACCACCTCCCCCTCTAACATGTAGCCCTTTCAACTTCTTCAAAGAAGTGCGGAAAAGTAGGTTCTTTTATTAATAGCAGAAAACAAACCGACTGCTGGACTTCCGTGGCAGAGCTCACATAATGCAGCAGGGTGGGAACTGTAACAAAGAATGCTTGAATGCACTAAACGTATAGTGAAACCCCATTTACATTCACTGATGGGGCTTAAAGTACAATAAATGAGAAGTTTAAAGTAGGAATAAGCAGGGCTATGAAAAGACTTCAGTGAAGGTAGATACTTCTTGAAAAGTTTAGCACAGGATTTAATTTCAAACTCAAGCCTTTCCTAGTAGAAGGCATTTCTTCATAGAAAGTGCATCCGTTTGCTTAAATCATTTCCATCGGATGACAATAAATCAGATGAAGTGAGTGCCTCCAATGCATAAAGAAATAGATTCTGTTTATCCAGTTTATATACTGATTTTCATACAAGTGAGACAGTTAACAGTGGAAAAGTCTTTGTGGTTCACTGTCTGTTCCTCTACACTCTCTCTCCTCTGCAAACTGCCTTTGAAGTGCATGGGGAAAACTTTGTGTCTAGAAAAAGTTTGATTGTGGGATCCTCACTCACTCTCTAAAGAAAATGTTTCTGTTCATGTGGGTGTAGGTATACCAGAGAATTGGACAAGGTGGTTGCTTTTCTTCTGCCAAAGTTATTCTGTGAAATAGAATCTTACCAGTGAGTAACAATCACCTCTCCCCTTCTCTTCATCTCTTTGTTTCAGCCCCTTCCATAGCCCCACTGTAAGGCCCTACAAGAAGCTGGCTTTGTTCTCCTAGGAGTTTAAATCAGCCTTTCTCCCACTGTTTGCATTTCTCTCCACAGTGGTTCTTCATCCTGAACATGAAGGATGTGTAAATTGCCTCTACTTGTAAATTTTTGCAGACTCTGCATTTCCTCCCTTGGCCCCACTCAGAAACAACCAGCAGTTGATATAAGATATTGGGTTGTTGGTGGCAGTTTTCAAAATAAAGATCTTCTTTCTCATTTTCTTTTGAAGAATGGCTTGATAGTCCTGATGTCTGCGCAATCAGAAAGGAGCTTCATTTATGGAACATCAGATTTAATAACTGTGATTTGGGAAGAGCAAGCTATGGGATAGTTTTCTGTTGCTCTGTTCAGCAGAGGTAGTTTCTGCTGGCAACGTGCATGAAAGTTTTGCTACCAGCATTTAGCCAGATTCATATTTCCAGAACATTTGACAGTCGGCCCTCGTCCTCAGGGAGCCTAGTTCTACTTTGGGCCTGCAGGAGGCAGGTCCACAGACTCTCACACTGCTGCCATCCTGCAACAGCTGGCATGAGCCTAATCCAGACACAGCACCTCTCCATCCCTACATCACGGTGTCCCAACAGCAGGAATTCCCAACAGGAATCAGTGTTCAGCAAACCTGGCACATGAAATGGCCGGCACAGCCATTTTGTGGTGGGATTTATAGCTTTCCACTGGAAGCACAGGGTTCATCCCTCTGTTGGGAAGATTTGTCACAAGTCTGAGGATACACAGTGCTTATAGCTCTTGATGATGTTATTTATATGCACGCACTGAGGTATTCAGGGAGCTAGATTTACTGTGACGTTTTAAATAAACATAGTAGACCGTGCTTTTCTCTTGTTTATTATTTTGGCATATTATTTTGGATCTTAATTCTCAGACTAATGTCTTCTTCTGAAATAGGTGAGTATGGTCACAATATTGATGTTTTAGGAGCCATTGAGGCACCTGGATTTTAAACAATGGCTGGATGTTTAGAAGTGAAGCAGGTTACCAATGCATCTCCTGGCTGACTCAGCGGGCTAGATTTCTTATGAGTGTTGCCAGTATCTGAGTGTTGAGGTTTGGTAGGCTTTTATGAGTTAATAAATTCCAAGGGCTGCAGCTTGGCTTTCTGAAATTTGGTAATCATTCCCTAAATGCTAGTGGGAAATCAAAATTACTACATGCAATAACTAACACTTTTAAACCCCTTTGAAATCTTTCCAAACTGCTGCCTACGTGCTCTTTTTTGCTGCATCAATGGCTAAAGATTTAGGGTCACTTCCTGGTACCCATCATGAATGCAGAGAAGTTCCCTTGAGTCTTTACTTTCCTTCCCTGCCATTTTCCCATGCTATCGGCCGACTGTGGGCTCTTTCATGTGGGGGGCACCACTCACTAATCGGAGTGTAGTGACTGTCACAGGGGGACCTTAAATTTTATTAGAGCTCTGAGACCTCAGTGTAAAGCAAATATTAGCAAAGCAAGAGGTCATGATTTAGTGTGGCAGTGTGAGGCAACATTTTAGACATTTCTTTTACCATCTTGTTTCTGCTTTTGTCCTTCTGTTTTTGATAGTAACTTAGTGCAGTGTTTGGTAAGAGATGGTTACATCTGAACAAGATATGGGCTCTCAGATCCCAATATTCAACTAGTTTCCATTGAAACTCTTCAGACTAATTTTGATATGCACATTTACTTTTTTCAGATTGATATTTTTAATGGTCCAAATGATCTCTGGCAAAAGCAAGTAAGAAAACAAATGGAAAGGAGAAGCTCCACAGAGAGACCCTGGCTCGTCATTTTTTTATAAATTAGTCTAATGTGTGTCTCAATTCTGTGTGATTTTAGCATCGCGAAAAAAATCCTTCAGCTTGGATTACGAAATGACAGCAGAACTTAATACCTGCAGTAGTCTTCTGAGAGGGCTTGAAGGCTCTTCTGCCTGCAGTAAAACCTGTGGATGAATGCCATCCATGAACACCATGGATGCTTCCCTATATTCTCTCTGCTTGCAGACACCATGTGCCATTCACTAGACCAGGAAACTTGATACCACCTAGACTTGCACCTTACATGGGCTAGGCTTGAAATACAGCCAGGCATCTTCTTCCTTCTTTCTTTCCCTCCTTTTCCCTCCCCCTTGCTCTCCTCCCTTGTGTCTCCCACACACAGCAGAAATATCCTGTCCGCTGCCAAGGCAAACTCAATCATCCAGTCTGACTTCCTCCATAAAACATGCCAAAGCATTCACCAGGCAACTCCCACATCAACACCAACAATTTCTGTTTGGTTAGCTTGTATATTTAGGATTTGGGATGGCAGAGAATCCATAATAACCTCCTGGAACAGTCTCCCAGTAGTCTATTACATCAATATTAAAAACATAGGCTTTACTTTGAATGAGAATTTGTTTAGCATCAGTTTCCAGCTACCTTTTTAATTTTCCTGACAATTTAAATGATCATTTGTTTCCTTCCTCCTCTTAGGATTTTCAGTGAAAAACTAATGAGATTGTCTTCATTGTCTTACTCTAAGATTTTTGGGAAGATCAGATCATGTTGCTTGTTCTTGTTTGAGTCTTTCCCATTTTGTCAATATCTTCTTCAAATACTAATAGCAGAATGAACGAGCTGATGTCAGGGATGGTATTATTAGCTTGCTCGTAATTCTTCTTTTGTTTGACTTACTTACTCATTTATCTTGTTTACTCTCTTTGCTTCACTATACTGAGACCACAAGTATAGCTAAAGGAATAAAGAGAGAAAATTATTTGGAAGTCTTTTTTAGGTATTTAAAAGTTACCAATTCCAGTTTATCACCTAAACTGTTAAGTACTTCTGTTGCCTTTATTTAAGCAAAACCTTCTGTCAATGGGAGAAATAACAGAATTAGCTTATCGGTGTTTGAGTAATTATTAGCCAGGTAGTTTTTGACCTCCATTAATCTATTTATTGAATAAATTGTGTTTAATTTCAGAAGGAAATGACAGCAGCTGTATTATTCTTACTATTTGAAAGCTTCCTTGATTTCAGCATTTTCTGTGTTTCTTGTATGCTCAAGTTACAGAAATAGATCCTACAGATGGATTAAAACATACCCATGTGTTGAAGCCAGGCAATCAGTCTCACATTTTACAGGTATCCATCCAAACAGCTAGGATATAGCTAGCTAAAGGATTATTTTTAATATGTTTCTCCAAAGTTCTGTAACCTAGTCCCATCACAAGGCTTACTTGTCTGATCTCAGTAAATCTGCAAGCCTATATATTTTTATCATTTTCCTATCATGTGTTTGGGGAGGAGGGACAGGGGAAGACTGATCTTAGATAAGGAAAGCAAGTTAGTTAAGAAAGAAGGAAGCTGTCATCTGTAGCCTTTCCAGACACAGCAGTGCAGTTCCAGACAGTCACCTGAGTATTATTGCTCTGCCTCAACTATAAATCACAGTCTGGTAATGGCCAAGGCTGACACCCTGACATTTTCAAGAAGAGTAAAAGACCTGATTTGAATGGAAATCAATTTCATTTCACAAATCTTAGGATATTCCAAATATAGTTTTGTTTTGTTTTGTGGTTTTTTGTGGTTTTTTTTTTGTGTCTTATTCAGAATTTCCATGATTTTGTTGGAGGATTAGTTGTTCTATGCAATGACTCTGGTTTCCCACATAAAGTTTAAAATCACAGAAATATGTGTGTGTGCAGTGCAACACAGGACCTGGTACCATTGCAAAAGTAACCACCAACAACCTTTTCTGGCAGCCTGCTGAAGGTGATGGGCACAGCTCCTGAACATGCAGTACTTTTTTCCCACCTCCAAATGCAGTAGTTGTCCTGCACTGGAAGGATGAAGAAGCAGGCTCAGAGCATGTTATGCCACAGGTCTGCTCTCCTGCATGTGAATTCCTGTGGGGTGCTCCAAAGTGGTGGCAGTGTTGGCACACCAGGACATTGTGCAATAAATTGTCCTGCTTGTAACAGCCTTTCTCTAGCAAAAATGGCCCAGAAGTTCTAAAAATTTCAGCTGCACTTTTTATTATTTGAAGAGCCAAAAATAAACCCCAAGCAAATGGAATTAAAGTGGCTTTCTCTATTTTTTTTTATTTGACTTTTTTTCCTTTTTTTTTTTTCTTTTGCCTGGGTGGTAAGTATGCACTGTAAAGACAAGATATTCCCCATCCAAGGAGGGAGGGGAATGAGTTTAGTGACTGTAGTACCCATGGAACTGCTCACTAACAAGTAAATACGGTCCCAAGTGTCCTTCACTCCGACTGCTGTCATACATAGCACAACACCCCTTCTGGAGCAAGGACACTGACCAGGGTGAAGACTTTGAGGTGGCATCAGACCTCCAGTGACTGAAAGTCCAAAACTGAGCCTGAAATGTTCTTTCCAATAGTTTCATAAGGACCTCTGCAAAATTTTTGTTTTCTTGCTTGGCAAAACAAAACCGTCTAGAGGACAGTGCTTAAAAAAAGCAAGGTGGCGTAAGGTAATGAATGTATGTATGAGAATCTAAGCCAGTGAGTAAGCTGTGCCTAAATTTGCCAACAGATACATTCCTGTGTGAAACTGAGAAAGGAAAAGCATCCTTAGCATACAGAGGATTAAAAATATCTGATGGCCATTCCATGTTTAAGCCCCTTAAACAGGATAGAGTGAAATACGTTGTGGTGTCTATAGCAACAGGTGTGAAATCAAAGGTAAGGATTTTTCTCTCTTTGTGTGTATCTTGCCTGCTGCACAGTACTCCTGGAAAACCTGTAAGAAGCTCATTAAAACCATGCATATATAACACAGACCCAGTGCATCAAATGACTTCCAAAGGCCTTAGCTATGTGTTATGTCTAGACACTGTCCGTGGGCTTTATCACAGCACATCTTAAAGAGCAGTAAAACACATCTGTGTGTAGAGAAATGCTGACAATCTAGCAAATTGCTAGCACCTAGCCCAGAATCCTTTTTCTCTGACAATAGCCACTAGGACATGCCCAGGGAAAAGGATAAGATCAGGACAAGTAAAGTGATACTTCTCTGTTGTTTTTGGGGTTTGGTTTTTTTTTTCTGTCTCCTGTGGAATTCAATGCGGTGACTAATAGCTGGTACCAACCTATTTAAGCACCCTTGGCAGAATTTTTCTTTTATTTTGTGCATGTGTTTAATTACTTGTCCTTTAATTTTCTGAACCTTTCTGGTGTGATAACAATGGTATCTTTCCTTGATTACAAATATCTCCATGTTCTGCAGATTCATTTGCATCCACGGAAGACAAAGAAAATGTTGGAGCCGTGTGTAAGTGGTTTGCATGGATTTCCAAGGTGCAATGCCTCTGTGTAACCTGCATCATTACGTTCACTCTAATTTGTCACTAAGTGCTTTCTTGTCATGGGGAATTTCTAATGTTCAGTCATATGACAGATTTTACCTGAGGCCAATATTTTTTCTGATATGTGTAGCTTATTGGCGAACTTCTCCAGCCACACAATGTTCTGTACAACGGAGAGACTTAAAGGTGGATTAAATCAGAACTGTGACATTTGGCACTGTGATGTTCTCACAACTGTTTTTATCAGTGTAAAGTATGTCCTGGAAGACAGAGGCCTTGTAGTTTCCATAAAAGAATGCTTTGGCCTTGTTAAAGTCAAGGGTGCCTTTGGCTTCAGCTGCTAAGGTGTCACCATCAAATTTAAGCATTTTGAAGAGTGGCCACCATCCTTACAAGAAACTTACTCTAAACCATTTCCACTCTCAAAAAGCTCCATGTTATGAGTTGGATCCTTCTGTGCTTAGGATATTCCCAAATTACATGGGGGACAGTGCAATGAACCCTGGAGAGCATTTCCCTTGTCAGAACATCGTGTCTACCTAGTCATGGTTTTCAAGGTCGAGATGAAAAATTTACATTGAAGCCTGCACCAAAGTAGAATGCTAGCTCTGGAAAAAAGAGTCTAAACTGTCTATATTCCAAGACTAAAAGGTTCTGTTTAGATTCAACCAAAGAAATGTAATATTTAGCTGCTTTGCTCAGGATCTAAAAACCTCAACAAAAATAGAAACAAATGAAGTGGCCTCACTGTGTATCATTTAACAATACGCAAAACTATCCTGGCATATTTTTAATGGAACGTGAGTTTAAATATTAACTACTTAGTTTAAACAGAGATTTTATCTTTTAATATAGCAGCTTTATTGGATGATTCATGTCAACGATATGCGATTTTTAAAAGTAACTATAGCATCACAATTTCTAAATTGTATGATATTACCAAAGATTCTACCTGAAGTAATTCACATTCCTCCCTTTTTAATATAGTGATTGAGTTCTCATTTCTAGAACAAAATTTAGCATCTAATAGTAAGTGCTGATTTTAGGGGGATTAGATCAAGTACAGCCACTCTTCAGTATAATGCCAGTATATTAGGGCAAATTACAACCCAGCTGATGAGACAAATCAAAATGGATTCATGTAGTTATTTGGTATTTCTTTCAGGCCTGACTAAATTTAGTGCTTGGGACATTGGAGGTGCCATAAGTCATTAGAAATGTTTATAAAATGTAAAGTTACAGTTGCCTTTTTTCTTATGGCATCCTACTGGTGCTACTCCCAAGATGGCAAGCCCACTGGAACTGTGTGACATATCTGCCAGCCACACATTGATGCCCCAGATGCTTCAAGTCATCACAAAAGGCAATAGACACTTAATACCTATGAAATCAAGTCCTGTGTTACCTGTTTGTCTCATTGTAGTCTCGAGAACTTCACAAACTACGTATTTTGTTCAGAAAATTAAAATGCTGCCTTGAAATACTGAATTGTGGCTATTGCAACCAGCTTCGATTTTCTGAATTTTTGTTTTCAGGAGGTTGGATAAAAGCATGGATTAATAAAATATGTCAGTGGATACTTGGTGTAGCTCACATTTATGAAAGCTGCAGTTTCATACAGGGACACAAGACAGCATTTGACCACAGTTACTGCCATAATGGTCAGGTCATGACTTCTCCTTCTTTAATTCCTTTTTTATTTATTTTTTAATGTTGATACTGAAAGGAAGACTTTTTAACAAATAGCTGTCTGTAAGGCTTCTGCCATTACAAAATTGTGCTCTCATTTTTCATTAATTGGTCTCTTTTTGGTCTGTTTTCAACAGATGTCAGAACACCAACTGAGGCACACGTTTGGATTTCAGCTGTGTAAACATATCAGTACTCTAGCTAACCCCTTTCATAGCTACAATGAGCAGCTCAAGGTGTACAGTCCTGGGATTTGTTAGTGATAAATGTGCTGCCAACATCACAGGTGAGGGTGGGTGCTTCTTTCCCAAAAAAGCTCCAGCCCTAATAGTGGCCCTGTCAGAATCACAGGGAGCAGAGGCAGCTCTGCTGCTCAGAGGTTCTGCAGACCCACACTGGGACTCCCCTTTGCTTCATCCCAGGATGAGCCTGTCTCTCCTCAGCAGATCCATGTAAGAGAGAGGGAAAGGGCAGCCCACTCTTTTTGGAAGTGCTGTCTGAGAATGTCCGTAGACTCAGGTGAAAAACAAAACACATTTCAGTAACAAAATCAATATTTTTTTTCCTTTTACTGTGTGTGATGACCAGGGTCTTTTTCAGTTCATTTTTTTTAAATAGAAGCAGAATTTCAGTTCCTTGTGCTGAAGTTTTTACCCTCTTCCCAATATTTTTTCTCTTCTTTTGTATTATTTGCATGCCTCTGAATTTCCTGTGAGAGTGATCCTTGTAGAAAAGATTCAGAGGCATTTTGATAAATTTCTCTCAATAATGATTTATCAATTTACATAGATTCCTTGAAGGCTGAAAACCAGTGTATTGAAGCCAATTTCCAGAAGATATTTTCCTAAAAAATCCTTTATATAATTTGAAAAGACTAAGCACAATTCTCAGACTGGTAGAGAAGCAAGTTGTTAACATTTCAGAAACACAGAGATCAATGAAAGAAAAGCACGAGGATGTTCATATTTTCCATGATGAAAATCCGGCCAAATTAATATCCACCATAATCAGGTTTAGACCCACAGACCTTAGGAGACCGCACGCATGCCAAGCATCAGGCTGGCTGATAGAAAATATTGCTATGGATATCTTTTGATCTGCATTACTGCTGACAAAAACTGTGCAGGTGTAGAAAAGTCATGATCACTTCTCTGTAGATACCAGACACCTCTACTACCTCAACAGAACTACTCATTGGAGTGGGTACTAATGGTAATATTTATGACATCAGTATGCTGGTCTCAACTATACAGAGACATGAAGACCTACATCATGTGTTGCCTGTGGACTTTTGTGGAGTTTGGGTTGTTGGGTTTTTTGTGGTTTTTTCCATATTTTATTTTAAAAGCTAGAATGCCAATAACGTGCTGTTTAATGAATTTTCCTTTTTTTTTTATTACACATACACAGCACTATGAATTGGTGATTGATACATAACCTTCTCCAGAAGGTGTTATACTTAAATGAGTTAATTTTTATTCAGAGAGTATTATTACTAGAATAAGAGCTTTTTTTTTTTCCTTGAAAAGAACTGCCAAATCTGGTCTTCAGTTGCTCAGTCAGAAGAAAGAAGGTCTGTGCACAGTAAAAATATGAGGACAATAACATTTCTTGATCATATTCTCAGGTTGGAAATGATTTTGCTATCTTAACCATCTGAAATATTGCAATTTTTTTCAGAAGTCTCTTATGCAATTAGTAATGGCAAGAACATTTTGAGTCTGAATAGCATGCCTATGTGAGAGTCTGAAACCATGCAGTTTCCAGCATCTGGGAGTGAAAGTCTCACTGTTCAGCAAGCTGCTCTGAGAAGCACAGATAGCTCTTCCAGCAAGCTGGAAACACTGATACAGAAGTGTCAAATAAATAGCTTATTTGCTTTAATTGTACTGTTCTAACCATGATGTTTCACTTACAATCTGTCTTTAATACACATAAACAGATATATGACCTTTCACAGAATCACTGCTGATCTTTCCAACATCAAATCTGTATCTCTGACCAAAATGAACAGAGATAGGTTTTAGGTCCTCACAGCAGTAAACAATATGTACACACATATATATCTGTATAGATATATTACTTTTTGAATCTATATTTCAAAGCACAATTCAATTTTGTGTTTGGTGTGTAGTTTTGTCTGATTTGTTGTAAACTTTTTTTCAGTTGTGCTGAGGGGTCTGGCAGAGCAGGGTGCCGGGGGTCCAGCAGCCAAGGTTGGTCTGTGCCCATGTGCCCGGCCAGTTCGGTGAACAATCCAAGGATCATGTCCTTTGTTTTGCTACCTGGGGGTTTCAGCTGGAAAAAAAACCCATACCCAGCACCAGCTCTGCTTGAGGATGTTGTGCTCAGCTCCCAATAGAAGCACTCTGGGGGAAGAGGATCCCTTGCCCCCTGGCTCCCAGCAGCATGGTTCCATCAGGGACTGCTCTGACTTATTGTGTGTCTCGTGTAGGGGCCATGCTCAGGATGTTTTACTGTGAGCTGTAAACTCATGTCACCCTTAACTTCACGTAGTTCAGACATTGCAGTCCACAAAGCGAGATCTTTAGTGCTTTGCTCTACTGAACTTTTCCCTTGTCTGTAATGGATTGTGGATGGAAGAGGGAGGAGGGGAAGGTGACAGGGAAAAGCAAGGGTTTGATTGGCATGCAGTGATTTTGGACTAGCAGGAAGCAGGCGGCTCTGCTCTCCAGCCCCCACATACTTCTCAGTCCATGTGTGTTGAGAGGGGAAAGAAACCGATATTGTTCCCTCTGAAATTAATTCCCAGTTAGCCAGTTATTCCTGGTTTTTAGCTCAGAGCACACTGTAATTGCATTTTTCATTTCAGTAATTATAGAGGATATTAAAGTGGATAGACAGTTGTAGCAATCTGGCTCTTTAGACATATCTACTTGTCCAAGATCAAATGGCTACAGCATATTCAGGGTTACAGTCTCCTTCTTTTCCTTCTTGTTCTCTACTGCAGTGGATTTTTTTTTTTCGGCGTTACCATGACAACACTATATCTGGCTGCCAGCTCTGTCGTAAGTTATTGAACTGAGACTGGCTTTTGGTTTAGCAGATAATTAGGTTCTGTCTCACAGGTTCATTTTCCTGTGACTGGGACATGAATATGACCTACAGCTGGCCTCAATTTCAGTGTCACAGACAAAACTTTAACCCTTCCTAGTCCCGCCACTACTGTACCCACTGAGGTGGATGGCGACAATTCCAAACCCTTTCCCGGGGGTGCTGGACACAGCACACCCTCCCGAGACCTCAGGGCTCGTTGCCCAGGCTCTGTTAATCCCCAGGGAGGAGGAGGAGGAGGACAGTCCGGCTTGCACCCCCATGCTGGGCAGGCGGGGAAAGGGTATCGCTAGCACCAGATGAATATTGATTGTCTGGTATGGAGATTTGTCGGAAAGGTAAGTTCACTGCTTGATTAGTGACCCTTTAAATAATAGAAATGCACAGGGTGGTGACAGGCCTTTTTTGCTTGTCTCATGAATATGAAATATTTACGAGAGGTCTGTTTTAGCACACAGTGCCCCATCTTAGGCTGGTACCTGCAGTGAGGGAGCAAAGCTACAAAGAACTGACATATTGTTTCTTTAGGTACCTCCCTGATTTTCCTTTTCTCCTTGGGAAAAAGGGGGGGTCCAACTTAGAAACTCTGGGCATCTGCCACTGGAATACATCAAGGCACAGCACCCAGGCCCTGGGGTAGGTGCAGGCAGAGCAGCGCCACACCAGATGGACATTTGAGTTCACAAAATCGGGCTGGAGAAGGAGGAAGATCCACCATTTTCTTCAGCCCAGTTTTCAAATGTGCTCTTTCCCAACATTTACCTGCAGTGTAACATGGTCTTGCAGTTTTAGTGATTTCAAGCCAGGATATAAACCCCTCTCCTGCGTATGAAAAACTTGCAATTAAAACTACTGATAGAAGGGATAGTCCATATAGAGATTTCACTAACAGATATTTGCTTAATTTGTCCATGGGATAAGGCAGGTTTTTCATACCCTTAAAAAAGCAAGCACGTTTCTCTCCCAAAGCTGGCAGATCCCAGAGAATGTTCCAGAGAAGCACAGGACCACTGGGGTAGGAGTAGTGCATCTGCTTCTCAGAGGCTGCAGATTCTTGGCATCTGGCAGTGCACACCATAGTGCTGCTGGGACTCTTCTTTTTGGGGAATCTCACAATTAAAAAAGAAAAAACAAAAGAGAGGCTGGCTGTAAATATTGATGGACTTGCAAGCACTATCCTTCATAGGACTCTTGTATACTGGATATCCTCTGTGCATGCTACGGCAGGGTGGACACTTCTTCTCAGCCTCCCTCCCCTTTCCCCACCAAATTATTTGTGCTGAGGTCTCTTGATTAGAAGGTCAAAGCGTAGAAGGAGCATCTATCTTGCCTCTATGGAACGTGTACTTCTGAGCTAATCTTCCAGCCTGTGCTTGTTGATAATATTTGAAACCTGTCTATTTACAGGACAAGGAAAATGGCATTTCATGAACCAGAGATGGTGACTTCTTATGGAAGATAACGCTGAAAGCTGCAGATTTAGCATATATGTAGAACCAAAACCATCGCAAAAAGGCCCTTGAGGTGTTTCTCCATTAGCATATTTAGTGTGGATTAGACATCCTTGCAACAATAGTGAAAAAAAGTTTTGCTGTGAGGTTAAACTCAGAGTGGGAGTGGGCTGGAGGGGAAGGTCCCCCTTGAATTGCAGAAAAGGGGTGTGAAACTCCATGTGCTGGTTGGCTGATAAATTTTCCAGCTGCTGGGTGTTAATGAACATTGCCCCATCAGGGACCCCACAGCTCTGTCTGATACCACATCAGCAGCATGTTACAATAGAGCAGTGGTACATTGCTGTATAATAAATTTATTTCTTTATATAAGCAGCTTTTATGTGGTTGCTTTTATAGAGCTATTCTCCCCTCCTTTTTTTTTTTTTTTTTTTTCAGATTTCATAACGAAAATACAGACTACATAGTTTCAGTTTTTGTTTAGAGTTGGTTTCGGTGCCTGGCCCTCATATTCTGGCATGGTCCTGTAATGTTTCATCTGTGATCATAGTTTTTAAGCCAAATGAAACACTGTTTTCATTGTAACCATTAGAGAAATCAAGCCAACATTGCCAGTGGGATTAAATTTTATAAAAATAGATAAGAAATCTCATTGTTTGGCCTAAGGCAACCTGACATTGTCCCAAAAATATTTGCAAATGAGGGCATGTACACCAGATCACAGGGAAAGCAGGGAGGGGCAGGGGGAAGATGATGACTAAGAGAAAATTATTTCATGATTACCAGTTTGAGTACTTAAACTGAAAAATTTTATTGTAGGTAATTAAGCCCACTACTCACCCCAGTATATATTGTTTACAACTGGCAGCAAATTAGTCTCCTCTTGAGGATGCAAAACTGTCAAGTCCTTCTGAGTCCCCAAAGTTCTTCCATAGCTGACCCTTTCTAATGTGAAAGACAAACACTTGCAGGATCTCTCCGGCTCTCAGGTGCTGAGACTAACACACTCACTTCTCTTTATTCCCAGAACAACTGCTAAAAGTGGAACACCAGCAGAAGTTCAGGTTAAAAAGAGGAAATTACAGCATTTCATGCATTCTAGCAATCAGTAAAAGCCCTGTAAACTCAGCTTGAACATAAGACTTTCTTTATTGTTTAGAACTAAATAACTTTCTTTATTACCCTCTGATAGAACCTGCCTCTACACATTATTGCCTCTCTGCTGGATGTTGGCTGCTAAACTTAGTTACATGGAATCATGTCTGTGTTATGTGCCTTCAGTAGGCTCTGAGAACACTTCCTCCTTTTGATTTCTTATCACATTTTACCCGTATGTGGTACTTGACCAGGAGAGCAAACATAACCCCCTTAATTTAAATATTTCATTTTGACAGCAACATCAAAAGTGCTTCAGATACTCTGATCAGTTCTTCAGAGCCATGACAAACTTACAGGAATAAGAAATATTCAGGTCTAAAATCTGGAATAACTTTTCTTTTCCTCTGGCTATTTAAATTTTTAACTTTTTTTTTCCCTTGTGTTTTCAGGCAAATTAAAAAAAACCCCCTAGTATCATGCCAATAAAGAAACATAAAATGACATAAATAAGGAAAAAAATGTTTGACAGTATCTAGTATGGTCAAATTACAACATATACCAAGAATGAGAATAGGAGTGTGCTCTTTAAATATTAAACTTTAGAATAATGATATGACTTTAAAAATTAGCTACAGCTCAATTATTTTCAGAAGAAAAATGATACATTTTTTTCCAAAACCAAAGTGTTGTTTCCATTCAATACTTGATAATTTACCTAGTAGAACCCATGAGATGATGCCTCAGCAAACAAACTGTAGCTTATCTGTGTAATGAAAGATGATTTTTTTAAATTTTTCATTTTACAGGTTTTCTGAAACCTCTTTTTTTATTAAAAATGAAATCTGCATGAAGAAGACAGAATGTTTTTCAACCCTGAAGAATAGAAGCGATTTTTCTCTATAAAAGAAAGAAAATGGTGACAAAAGCTCCAACAAAACTAAGAATAAAATTTGAGATACCTGCTCTGCACCCAAACAGATGCTTGACCCAGACAGCACTGATGTCTCTTGCCTATACAGTGGTGCAGAACATGTGTTTACTTCTTTGGCGTTCCCAAACCAAGGAAGACTGTGGCAGAGGAAATAGACATTGCCCAATGATGATGCTTGCTTTGGGTTTGGATAAGCGTCACCATGAAAGTGTCTTCATGTAGGTAGAATGGCCCAAACCCTGTTTTCCCAGCTCCTGTAGCAGACCGTGGCCAGGGTAGAAGTTCACCTGAGCAAGGAGGTCCTTTTTAATTTCTGGAATGTACACCTTATTTTTAGAAGCATGATGGGGAGAACTTATTTATTAAAAAGTGAATTACAGTCTGTATGGTTGGGTCCTTAATCATTCAGATCTAATCATTCTTTTTGACCTTTTCTAAAATAATTTCCATGAAATAATAGCAAACAGATACTTTAGGCAGTGCATTTCTGGGAATCATTGTACTTCTCAGGTGACTGAAGTCACTTATTCTTCATCCTCATGCTTCACAACACATCTGAGGCATGAAATTATTCCCTTCCAGTGTGATGCCTTCTCCTACTCTTATTGCTTAAATGATTCTTAAGGATTAGTGTGTTAAAAGCATTGTGAGAAATTCGGGGCAGGGTGGGGGAAGAAGAAGATAATATTTTACATTAGAGTTATCAACCTGATCCACATTTTGGTGATTTTTATTTCAATCAGAAGAGTCTGTATCTAATACACATCCGGCTAGCAAAAATATGGAGGACATAGTGATTTCCTTGACAGTGTGGTGTGAATAAAACCAGTCACATATAGCGGAAACTATCAGAATTAAGATTTTCTATTTGCAAAAATAAAGAGAATTGCATTCTCTGTCCACTGATGGGTATTGCCAGCTGTCTCCTGGATGCAGGTACCATTCTTTGTTCTCAGGATTTTATGCATTCAGCTGTGATTTCTCTCTAAATCCTTTTACCATATCTTGATTGGTTTGCAGACAGAATACAAATTCTCTTGAGACAAATGTACCATTACCATTTTAAATTGTAATCTTTTTCAGAAAATGTTGTTGGATTTTTGTCATTAACATTTGAGGACAAAAGACTGGAGTTTCAACATTTGTTGCCACCCATGGGGCTTTTCCTCATATAAGGTTCTAGTTGCAATATGAGGAAACAACATTAGTTTCATGTCCTTTGAAAAACAATGTGCAGACAATCACAGAAATTTACCTTCTGTGCATTTATTTTACTGTGAGCAAGGACTGTAAAATGGTAGCACGCATTTTAGCTGGAGGACTACAGAAGTAATCTCTAAAGCCAATGTTGAGGAAATAGTGTATTTACTAAGTCATTACTTAGTAAAGTCCTTATTTACAAAGCCCTGGTGAGCGCTAATCTCAAGCTTAAAATTATAAACTTAGCTGCTTGCTCTGATGAATCAAAAATTTAGCTGTTTCCATTTCTGCCTCAGTGACAAACTTCACGTATTGCAAGAAAATGCTAGAGCTATTAATAAAAGTAAAAGATCACTTTGATATCCAAGGCTGCATCACTGAGCTGACTGTCCCTCAGTTTGAAATCCTGTATAAATGCAATCAAATATTTATCAGTAAAACCTTACAGCATTAAATGCAGCAAAAATTATTTTGTGCTCTCATACAATCCATCATTCATATATAAATACCAAATGTCATGTGATAGATAATATACAGTATTAATAGTATATAGGATGCATTTTAAAAATTTTATTTCCAAAAATATCTCATTGCTATTTTATTCTCTTCTTCTTCCTGCTATACCCACTCTGAAAACACTTTCGTATACCAGTAAAGTGGCAAAAAGCAGTGAGAAAACATGATTGCTTTTTTGTTCCACTAATCCTTTGTTAAAATTATTTTTCACACCTCTTTATTTGATGAAATGTATAAATCTTTATAACTTGTATTTTATATATCTTTTATGTATAGAGCAGTAATGATTACTGCTTATGGCATTTTTCCTCACAAGAGAGATGAAAATGTAATGGTCAATGTCAGCAAAAACTGGTCTCTTGCTTTTCACAGGTGAGAGGCAGCATCCCAGGAAAGGCAGGCTAACCCCAGTTAGGTGTGCTGTGAGCCTCATGCATGTGCCATGCCTTATGTAGATGATGTGATAGCCATGTCATGTAGAATAAAATCTTTAGTATAAGACAGAAGGATTGTCAAAGTTCTTTTAAGCTTGTTCCCCAAGTCATTGTATTGAATTGCTTTCTGGAAACCTCACTCAAAAGTTTGTGATGGTTTGTTTGAGACAGCTACTGTGTCAGTTCTGGTCCCAGTGGGCACATACATTGCCTTTTACAAATACTGAAGGGACTGGGAAATAAAAATGTTCTCAAGAAGCAGGAAAGAGTTCTAGGGTAGATCCAGGAAGAGCCACTGTGGTATTTGCAACATAATTTTCAGATTTCTGATTAATTTTTTAAGTAATACATAAGTTATAGGCATATAAGGCAGTCTGTCAGTGAATAGCAGGCTCACTGGATTTCAAGCAAATTTTTCTGTTGTGTCTTTCAGAAATTTTCATCCCTTTTTACACTGTGGTTTTGAAAAGTAATTCATCCTGCTTATGGTTCAGAAAGAGAAAGGAGATGTTAGCAGAAATTATTCATCTAATGTGCTCAGCCTGAATATTGGAAATAGTAGTGAGAAACTTCATAAGCTGTCTTGTCCCCCTTTGCTGACCTTAACAGTTTAGACAACTTGGAAAGGACTTTCATCTTCTATGTCCAAGCTGACTGGCAATTCCAAACACTATGAATCCAAATTCTTTGTCTCTCACTGCTCTGAATGACCATTGTGTTTAACATGCTGTGGGGTGCAGTGTTATGAAATGAATGCAGTCCCATATAACTCAGTGGCTCGATTCTGTGCACACCTGGGAGAGGTTTAGGAGAGATATTACATGTGTTTCACATCTGTCAGTTTCTGGAATTTTGATGCAGTGGTCTTTGGCTTGTTCTTTGTCCATTCATATTGTACCTATTTAAACTCCAGATGTGAACAAGAAAAATTAATTTCTTCCTAGCCCATCTTTTAATACTGTCAGATGAACATGAATCTCAGCTCTCTGGAATATATAACATAGAATTTTCATTTTGTTTAGCGATTATTAATACTTCTACAGCTGTGAACCCAAGCATATTTCTTTTTTTAGGCTTTACACAGCATATTACATCTCCTGGGATGCGAGTTTTCTGCATGTCATTTTATAATCAATAGCAGTTTTTATTTACATTTTTTTTCTGACCATTTTTGCACAATATGCTTATCCTTTTTATTATTCCTAGCTAGAAAACGCCAGCATAATTTTATTCGCAACCACTGACATTTTGATAGGAAAAAAGTACTTAGTTAAGTATTTTTAAATTATTCTTGGTTTGTTTTTCTTTTCTTCGCCATACCAGATATCACCTTTGATTAATAACAATCATATATAGGCTTTGTTCCTCTTATCTGGGTGTCAGCAGTAATTGGAATCCATATCCATATCCTACCTTGCAATCATGCTGCAAAAGGCCAATAAATTCCCGCTGAGTGTGTTACTTGTTAAATTTAGTGCATTACATTCAGGGTAATGAATAAAAGCACTGGGCCGTTACTGTCTGGCTGGCAGAGGAGGAGTAAGAACAGCCAGACTCCCCTGAGGCCCCGAGCGGGCTTGAAACTGTGACAGGCAGAATCAAGGGACTCCCTAAGCATCACAGTTCAGTTTGTCTCCCTTAATTTCCTCTTCCACCAGGATTTTCAGGGGAAATGGAGGTGAGATAATCTTGCACCGAAGCACAAAACGCACTGTGCTGGTGTACAGTACTCCCTCATGCAGATTCTCTTCTAGGCAAGTAATGCATCTGCATTAAACATTCAGCTGATGACAGGTTTGACTTTACTTTAAGAGAAGCATGTATCATAAATATATTTTATACTATTTTATAGATAGATAGATATATAGATAAAATATACAAAGAAATGAGGGATTCTAACCAACCCATGTAAAGCCTCTGTTGGACTGCTGACTGATAAAAATAAACTCCCAGACTTGGATGTCTGAGCACTGCTTTGGCTGACACAGGAGCAGCTGTGTGTCTCTAACTGAGGGAAGAAACAATATGTACTTCAGTTCTGAACCTGGGCCTGAGAAGTTCATGAATTTCAGTTCCTCCTGGTTGGCACGCAAATTTACTGTGTTAAAATGATGAAAATCTGATAAATAAGGTTATGGAAGAACTGAAGTAACAGGACAGAATCTCAGTGAAAGGATACACAAATCTATTTTGGGGAGGCTGGGAAGGAGTTTCACACTTTGTCTGCAACCTCCCTTTTGATTTTTCTGTGCCTTTGAACAGTGGGATCCTCTGAGTGAACTCCTGGTCTTGGAAGAGGGACTCAGCCTCCTCTGGTGCCTCTGCAGGCTCCAAAGTTGGGAGTGTGGAGAGCTGTGTGCCCCCATGGCCCTGCAGGAGGGAAGTGGCACATCCACCTACAGCTGGAAATACACCCTGGAGCCTTTCCCTCTCAGTCCCATGCCTGTTCCCTATTCCTTTTGGAGACCATGAAAGGGAAACTAAGGTGATCACATTCAGACCCAGTATTTTCTGCAGCTATGAAACTACGAATTTTGGCAAGATATAGATGTTTACATCAGTGGCACTCCTTTCAGTGATGCCTAAAAAATCTCCTGAACTGGAAATACTGGTACAACATCAACATGTATCATGTAGATCCCAGCTACATGTTATATTTTCAAGTGATTTAAAATCCACCAAACAGAACAAAGTTACAGTGGAGATCTGATCTCTGCTGGAGTCAGAGGCAAAGGTTTCTCTTCTTCAGGATATTGTCAGTTTGGAGCTGCTTTGTTGAGTCCTTCTGAAGTAGTACTGTTTTTTGTTCTATTTTGTCACCACAACAAAAATCTTCCTCTTATCCTTTAAGAGCAGATTTTCAAGATTACTGAGGAAACATAGGTTCTTTGGGCTACACCCACCACAGGATTCAGGTTATACAGCTTTTCTTCTAACTGTCCCTGGTGACTTAATTTTATTTTTTTTTCTATTTTTGTGGTTTTGGTATTAGTCTAGTTTAATATTGGCTGAAATAATTTGCTTGATGGTGAGAAAAGCATTTTATAAGTAATGGAAGGAAGAGGATAAACCATGTAGTCTCCATATCTGCATGTAAGATTTTTAGGGTATTCCTTTCTTTTAGGGTTTTGAAGAGTCTTGGTTTAAGGTAAGATTACTTTTTTGCATAAAACTACATATATTGGATATCTGTACTCCAGTATTTGACTATATATTCAAATCCAGAAGTAACTGTGCATGGCAGCTCAAAACTAAGGAAGACCTCTTTCACCAGAGGAGAAAAAACAAGATCCTTGTAATACAAGGTGCTACATCAACTGAATCAAATAATTGCTCCAGGTCATTAGAGTTTAACATAAACCTTCTCCAACATGAAAAGCAGTATTTTGTTTTAGAGAAGGGTAGTCTTTTGATGCGGGTGAACTCATACAAAATGAAGTATTTGGTGTTGCCCTGTTTTAAATAACGTGGCTCATGATGCTGCTAGGAAAAGCTCTTTCCTGAAATTGTCATGTTCATTATCTTAACCTTACAATATATCATGGTACTGTTTGGCAATTGCATTAAAACTTAAAGTGACAAATCAACATTTCTACAAATCAACACAAACACACATGCCTATGGAGCATGCCCATGGAGAGAGGTTTTAAGATCACCTCATTGGGAAGACAGTTCTGTCTTCTGATGTGGTCTTGTGGGAAGCCTCCTAAGCAGTTTACATTTCATTAGGGAATGCAAACAGGTCCTTGATTCTCTCATTGTTGAACTATAAAATACTGCACATGACCCCAGATCCTCCAAAGAAATACTTCTGAATCATCACAGAAGGGAGGCTGGGATTATTTGCTACATTCTGAAAAGCTCCACATGTCTGAGAGCTCCAGTCCCCGATCTCAGTGGTTTTGCTCTGTGCCAACCATTGACATTTGTTGTTGATGGATTTTTATATCATCTTCTCATATTCAACATTCCTTTCAGCTGGAACATTTAGTTTAAGGCTATCTGGGTGCCATGGATAGAATCATCTTTAATCTTCTTGCCATCAGAAATTGTGCAGAAGCAGATCCAGGTGCAATGGCTGTTGATTGGCTAGGTTTTTTTATATGGACCCATTAACTTTTGCAGATGGTTTGTGGGTTTTGTTTTTCTTTTACTATGTTCTAGTTCATGCTCTTCTCCTCTCTACCTTTTTTCCTCCCATTGCTCTGGGAGCAAAGTAAACTATGACAACAATGTTAAGTGTAACAGCTCTATGAAAATTTTGATATTTTAAAAGTCCATTATCTGACATGAGAACTTCATGTTTTTCAAGTATTTACTTACTTTCTGGACAATGTGTGCCACTTAGGTCACTATAAGTAGATATATCTGGAGAAGTAATAAACCACAGTACTGTATTTGTGTCCTTTCCAAAAAAACTAGTCTGTTGCCTCTACTGCCAAGATCTGGCAGGTAGCTTTGAGGAGATTAATGGCCCTGGTGATTGTTACTATTTGTGCCTTTTTTTCCCTTCCTACACTTAAATTATTACATTCCAAATGCTTATTTACTGGATACAATGAATGTGCTGGGAAAAAAAGAAACCCAAACAGGCTAGCATACGTCATGTTGTGATCTGACCTTGTATTTGTTTATAAATTTGTGTTTTTCAAGGTACTGGACTAACACAGCCCTCTGAAGTGCTTGAGGGATCAAAATCAGCTGTCTTTTCAGAAGCAGTCTAACAGTCACGTAAAGGTTATTCCAGTCCTGCCAGTATGGAAATGGATTTGCTGGACATGGACTCACTCGCCACTGACAAAGGTGGAGTTGAAATTGCTGGCAAATCTCATGTCTTAGTTTTTCATGTCTAACTTTCTTTGATCAGCCAACATTGCTGTCAGGATGAGGTCAGATTTTACTTACTGTCATCACTTCTTCTTAGTTTGGTGGTTGATTGCCATTTCTATTTTCAATAGGCTGGAGTGTTTTCTCCTCTGAAAGCTTTTGTGTGATAAGTTCATCATGTGGGAAAAGAATTAGATAAAGTCATATTATTTGGATCATAGTTGAAAAAATATCCAGTGACCTGTGTCCTGTTTCTTGTCAAAAGCTACCACGGACAAATATGCACTGAACCAGTAAAGTCTGTAAGAGTACTAGCAGTTTCTTTTCTATTTCAGAACACTTTTTTGTGTGGCTTTTTGATGTGGTGGAAAAAGACTTTGGTCTTCTGGAAGTCTGTGCAAGCATATTTCCTAGCCCACATGAAGATGTGTTTGTGGCTACTGGCTGAATATTTTAGAGAATGGCGTTCACACCAAAGCAGGTGGAGATATACAGTCTGTGTCATTGGAGTTTATTTTATTTTTTTTTCCTTTTCCTACAAGCTTTAGATATTAAAATCATTAAAGAACAGCCTTCAGAACTTTACTTAATAGTTCCCAAAGCATGATATCTTACTGAGGAATCACCTTCAAGCAGTTCTCTTGAAATTCACTCAAAGTATTGGGAGTTTTTGGTTTTTTTATTACTATGATGTCTTTATTCTCAATTTTCTGACTCTCTCCTCTATAATAGGGCCTTGAGTAGGCCTGAGTGGCTCTGGCCAGACCCACCTGGAGCCCTCACCCACACCCCCATCTTGGACCCACCAGCTCTATATGAGCTCATGCTTCTACTCTGGAGGACTCTCTTGCAGGCTGGAAAGATTTTGGTGCTGAGTTTTGGCCCATCAAAGGGATGTTAAGGGAAGAATTATCTTCCACAGGGAATGGTGGGCACAAGTGCATGTGGGAGTTGTTTATCAAGAGGCACTTGCTAACAGCCTGTTCAGAGGCCTTGTCCGAAGAGCACTTTTGTCTCTAAAAGATTCTCTGCAGAATGTAGTTGTTTTCACTATATGTGTT
The DNA here is from genome assembly GCF_014805655.1 of Passer montanus. Lineage (NCBI taxonomy): Eukaryota > Metazoa > Chordata > Aves > Passeriformes > Passeridae > Passer > Passer montanus. Next base: position 9,383,081 of record NW_024367483.1, read on the forward strand.
TTTGTTAAGATCTGTAGAAATTGCATGTGTTCTGTCGCATGGTATATTAATCTTTGAGTCTTCTATTGGGGGAAAAAGCAGAAAGAAAATATACTCCAATTTTATTTAGATTTTTTTCTGAATTCTTCCTTTAATTGAAAGTTCAGGACAGCACAGGAAATTGATACTGGCACACCCTGTTTTAAATAGCTTGCTCTTCTGTTGAAGATTTATTTATTCCACTAAATAAAGACTTAGAGATGTTTCAGAAAACTAGTAAAATAATGAACTTTGTTTATGAGACTATCTGATGGAAGGAAAACATAAGGTATAAAAAAGGAAATAAATTATTAGAGAAATCTTAACTGGGTGAACTGGTTTTAGCTTGAGATAAGTTGAATTCTCCCTTGATAAATTTAGATATGCTCTAATGTTGGTGTGGGTTTGCTGGCCTTTAGTAAGATGTCTCAGTTTTGTAGATGAATATAATAGGGGAAAGATTAGAAAATGGCTCTCAATAGACATCCTGGTGGTTATTCTATGATGTCAGACAATGTGGAAACCTTCCCCCTAAAGAAGTAATTGGAAGAACAAAAGCATCCTGCATGAGTACACAGGCGAAGAAAAATTAGTCTTGTGAAAAATTATACCTGGAAAAGCACTGAAATATACCTCTGTACATTAATTCAATCTATAGCTGTAGAGGCTGAGCTGGAAAGTTCTGATACAGGTTTTGCTGGACTGGATAACTTGAGGTGCTGAATGATCTCTGGTCTAGCTGAGAAATCACAGTATGGTCATTGGTTACCTTTAAATTATTATTCAATGATTCCTCTTTGAGCTTGTGAGAATCAGCAAGAACATAACAAAGAAAGAGGTTGTTAGGGATTTTTTATCCTATCTCAAAAAGGAAGCAGAACGCTTTAGTAAGAGAAGGAAAAGAATTTAATCAGCTTTTCTGAAAAAAATATTAGTATAAAATCACAAAAATGAATGACTACGGAAATACTTTGTGTGACAGAGTCTTGTTAAAAGATGGATTTATCTAAGCTCAGATCTCATACTAGGCTTCTTTTCAAAATAGAGATGCAAGTCTAAAAGGAGGAGCAAGTGTGACAGAGACTCTTCACTTCCCTTGAGTGTGGCAGGCACCATCTTTCTGTGCAGGGGAGTGGTATTATAATCAGTTGTTACATTTCATCAGCAATATCCTTAACACAATGCTACAAGCAAATGGACATCAGTACAAGCCTAGATGAAATGTGTGCTTACGGCTTATTTATATTATCAATCACTGCAATGATGGTTTGTATATATATAAAGGAAACTACCCCTCAAAATAATTGTATAAAGTGAGTTTGGAAGATAAGAACAAGGTTAACTTGGGAAGAGAAAGAACAATATAGATACCAAGTTTTGATTGTGATTCCAAAGGTTTGTTTATAATACGAAATTCCATTATAGAGTTGGCTTGACCTGGGACAGTTTATTGGCTTATTTTTTATATATTTTTGGCTGTAGAGTTTGCTCAGAGAGGAAAACAGAACTGAACAGAAAAACTGTCTTGGAACAGTAAGCTTAGAGTTTTTGCAAGAACTCTACAAACTTGCTTCATAACAGATGAGGAGCTGAGTTGTTTGATTACTTGGCTGTTAGTATGGTTGATTTATATTTGCTTCTTAAGCTATGATTTGCCTTGTTATGGAAATCCTTGAGTGAGGCTACCTACTAACTTGAAATGTGGAGATTATGCCTTCAGAAATATCAAACATGTATCAAAAACACCTGGCAGAAATAATCTGCCAAAAATGATTTTATTATCCTGACACTTCAAATTATCATAGAATTGTTTAGTTTGGGAAAGTTCTTTACAGCCATTGAGTCCAACCACTAAGCCAGTACAGCCAAGCCCACCACTAAGCCGTGTCCTACATCTTCATGACTTTTAAATCCCTGCAGGGGTGGTGACTCCCCTGGGCAGCCCATTCCAAAGCTTGACAACCATTTCCATTAAGAATTTCTTTTGACATCCAATCTAAATCTCTCCTGGTGCAAACCGAGGCTGGTTTTTTATTATCCTATCAATTACTACTTAGGAAGAGAACCCGGCCCCCACCTGGCTACAACCTCCTTTCAGGAGTTGTACAGAATGATATAAAGTCTCTCCAAGCCTCCTTGTCTCCAGACTAAATACCCTCAGCTGCTCCTCATCAGACTTGTTCTCCAGACTCTTCCCCAGCTCTGTTGCCTTTCTCTGAACTCACTCCAGCATCTCCATGTCCTCCTTTCAAGAGGGGCCCAAAACAAAATGCAGAATTTGAGGTGTACCAAATTCTGTGCCAAGTACAGGGGAATGATCACAAAACATGCTCAGCTGCAGATCTGTATGCATAAAAGGGCAAGTTCAAATGTCTTCCAATATTTTTTCATGATGAAAATATCTAAAGCTGTGAGTGAGGGTACTGGTGAAGCCTTGATGACATCCTGAACTGCAAGTGTTTGAGGATCCTGCCCCATTGGAACCAGTTCACAATTATGAAGACTATACATAATCAAATGAAAGATTGCTCTTCAAGTAATATTTGATGAAAGGCAGGAAGGACATGTCTAAAACTCTCAGAATCCACACTGAAATGAGAAACAACATTTCAACTGGGATCTATTCAGCTGGCAATGAATTTATAAGGTAGTTTGGCTGATATAGTCCAGACTCTACAACAATAGTGTGAGAAATATCAAGAGAATGGTCCTGAACCCAAAGTTTACTGCCAATATTTTTTGCATTGTCAGCAAAAAACCAGTCACAAAGTTAAATAGGAAATGTAGAAGGGTGTAACCAGCCATCATAGTGTCCTATTTTCAAAACTAGTGGATAAGCTGATGAAAACACCACATGTGAACATGGTGAGTGAAAGGGAGAGCAAAAGTAAGCATGTTATAAAGGAGATATAATCAGGTAGTGATATTGAAGGGGGGTCATGGAGAGTTTAACAAAATAAAAGAAGTGCAAAGAATAAAAGAACAAAGCATAAGGAATAAACTTCCATTTGCTGACTATTGCAGGAAAGCTAAAGGAGATCTGTAATGTGTAATTCACAGTATACAAAATTCAAAATAAAGAGAATTAAGAAAGAAAAAGTAAATGCTAAGGCTCTGATGAGGATACAATTCTAGTTTTTCGCATTTGCAGATGGAAACCACCTCTCCTGCACAGATCTGCTTCCCATCCCACAAGTTAACACTCCAGAATTCTAAATGCCTTCTACAGGCCATATGTGAGCAGGAGACTCCTGATTCTCCTTTTGAAGTACTTTAGAAATGCAAGCATATGGAAATGTGTGTGAAGACCACTTCCATTGCTGGTTTGAACTTGGCGACACTCTAGCAAATGGGATTTACAAATGTTACCACATAATTATACAGCTTTGACAAGTTCTGTAGGGGAATACCACCCCCAGCATGTGTTGGGTACTTCTAAAGTTCACTAGGGAAAACCTCCACTTCAGATTTCAAACTTTGCTTTCCTGTTTCAGTAACTACTCCACATTTTCAAGACATATGACAGAATGTGGTAGGACAAAATGTTCGGATGCTAAGTCAAGGGCATGACACAGGTGTAAAGAGAATTTAATCAAATATTTCAAGTTAAATTGAATGACAGGTCTGGTCAAGGCTCCCCAGTAACCATTTTCTTATTTCTTCTCTTTTTCTCCTTTTTTTTTTTTTTTTTGTACATTCTTTCACAAGGAGTCATAAAATAGTCATATAGTCATATAATACAAACTGACTTTGTATTATAGATACTAATATTAATTTATTTATTCATGTGATTTCTTGAGAAAAGTTTAATTATTGGGGCTCAAATTGCTTAACCTGTTCTACTGTCATCCACAGAATCTCTGTAGCTGTTTGCACTGGTATCTGTTTTTTTTGAGATGAGAGCTTACCATGTGTCATCAATGTCTAGACAAGATTGACATTCAACACGTTTATAGAAAAAAAGACATAATCTTACAGAAAAGGTAGCACAAACTCCATAAATCCTCATTTCATATTAATGTTTGTGGAGTGAGTATGGTAGAGCAACATTTGATAGGATTTTTTTCCCAACCAATAATGCACTTTTTATGTATTTATTTCTACTTTAAGGAGTTAAAGGTTGCATGGGACAGCTGGTGAAATGAAGGAGGAGTTAAAAACATATGTTACATCTTCATTTACTTCTAAGAGCAGAACAATGGAATTCCTGATTTTTTTTTATACATATTGTCTTTATTATGCTGGATACTACCTGCTTGGGGGTTTTTTAACCACACCATTTTCTAAATTTCACTTTCCTTTGCCCAGGGAAAGTGATTAATAAATAACACCTTAGCACTTAGAGATTTTTTTTTATTTTGCCTTTAATGCTTTAAAAGGATAGTGAGCATCATTATGTCCATCATATAGGCAGAAAATCTGCAGCAGAAAAAGGTCAAATGACTTGCCAGAAGGCACAGAGAAAAGCAGAAGTAGCAGACAGCCACCCACAAGTCCAAGGATAATTCTGCGCCTCAGTATTATCGTTCTGGAAGGTAGGAATAAGAAGTACTACACAGCCTCTTCTCTGCAAGATGTCTTTTCACAACATGGCTAAGTTTGGCTCTCACTGCTCTTTCCTGCTTAGCTGATACAGTTTCAGCTTTTACAGCCATATGTGATAAGAGCTAACCTTAACATCTATAGAAATTGGTACTTAAAGGACCTTGTACTGATGCTATTAATAGAAGAAGAATTTGGAAGATCCCACTCTTGAATGTCATCTTTGCTAGATAAAGTTTCTTCGTAAACTTAACTGCCATGAAAGTGAATAAAAAGACTGGAAAAACTATTTTACCTAACACTCAACAGTTTAAATGAATTTTTGCAGGCACCTAGAAGACAGCAGCAAAACAAGACAGTAAATAGTTTTTCTTTCTAAATAAATTTAACAAATTTCTTACTAGCAGAGTAACAGCAGATGTTAAGTTTGCTGACTTTCAAGAAGGTTTTAGTAGCATTTTATGGCCTACTAAACTGTAACACATAACAAATTAAAGCAGAGAGATCTAGATGAAAAAATTAAAAGGCAAACAAACTACCTGGGAAGCCTCAGTTCATAACAATATCAAGATGGAAAGATCTTTCAAAGTTTCTGCAATTGTCTGTTCAGCTCCAGGTAGGGAGGAATAGAGTGGTGAAAGACACTTTTGGTGCTTAAAATTATTTTAAAAATGGGAGAAATTATCTTGGATCTGAGTGGGGATGGGATGAATGTCAGTAGGGACAACTACAGTATGCAAAGCTTAGGCAGGAATAATCAGCCATACTAAGGCAGGTAGGGGAGCAAACAGGTAAATTGTTCATGGACAGGGACCTGCAAATTGTTGAGACTAAAAGCGGAAGTAAATATAATTATACTGTTGAAAACCAGCAAAATATATACCAAGGTATACCAACAGGTTTGGTTTTTAAGGTACACTCATCTTACTGAACAGGAAGAAGCACAACTGAATCATTGTGTTCAGTCTTGCTTTTCCAGATTTGTTGAAGAGAATCTGAAGGGAAATAAGGAAATTAAGAAGTCCATATAACTTCATTTGCAGGGTAAAATTATTTCATTTCAATGCTAGAACTCTGATGAGAAACACAACATTAATCTTTAAGAATGCACAGAGGAAAGGAATGATCTGCTCCCTATCTTCGTGTCAGATATGCCAAGAAGGAAGTAATAAACTTCATTTCAGTAAGGAACCTAGAAGTTAAACATTAGATAATCTTTTAATCAGGAAGGAAATCAAAACACTGCAGCAGCTGGTTTAAGGATGTTCCATTGCTGAATATATCTTTGGAAATGTGAACCTTTCTGAGGCTGAGGGAGGCCTGGGTAAATCCTAAGACTCTGCTCTGTGCCTAGCCATTGAGACATTCCAAACACAAGCCTTACACCCCAAACAGTGCAATCCCCCACAGAGCATAAGATCTGGGGTTTCACGATTTCTATAATCTCATTAAAGTACAAAATACTTATAGCTGTCACAAACTTAACAAAAAGCATAAACTTTCCAGATGCTTTATTAGTGTTTTGCTGGATCTGCAGACATCACGAAACAGCAATACAAAGTTGTGACCAGCACATTTCACCCTGAGGATGGAACTCTGGGGTCACTCAGAGTAAAAGTCATGGGAGTCATGCTTAGGCCTTGCCTTTGCAAGTAACACAAGTGGGTGAACAGGTTCTTTCTGCACCTGTTTATGGTTAGCTTTGATTTTGTACCCCTTTTGCATAATAATAATTTAGCAAGTGTATGTTAGAATCAAGAGCAGGTAAATTAAAGCACTGCAGGTCAAAAGCCTACTGAAGCAAGTACACATTTCCTATTCTCTCTGTGTTGCCTTGTGTCTATACGGGTACACACTGAAGGTACACAGTAAGTTTTGGAAACATTTGTGAGCTGGATTTCATGCTATGGGTTATTCTTCAGGCTTCAGTGTAATCAGGCTGATTTATGTCAGCTGAAAATCTGATGCTTTATTTTTAGCATTTAAACATACAGAAAGAATTCATGTTCTGGGTTTAATCCACTGGAACACTGGGATTTAGTGAAAAGCTTGTGTAGAGATGACAGGACTGCTGGCTACATAAGCAGAGGAAGGTGAGGGGGAGGAACGTGCAAAGAATGCTTTTGAGAAGTAGATTAACTTTGGAATTTTAACATGCAGTTATTATTGAAAAAATAAATGAGGAGGTTCTTTCTCTTCAGAAGGGAAGATTTTGTTCATTTTCATAGATAATCAGTCTGTTTCTGTAAAGTTAATAGGATGCTGTCAGGACTTTCTCCCGCGGTTTGTTGGTATGCTTTCATTTCTCCAGTGAAACAGGGGAATTATCTAAGGGAAAATGGAAAGGAAGCTGGTTCTGAGTAAAATTTCTCAAATGAACCTAGTGAGCTAAGCTTCAGTGCCAAAATACAATTTATATTATATATATATATACCTGACAGAATATTGTTTGTTCCATACTTCTCTTTCAAAATGTAGTAAATTTGTCAGCATGGAGTTAATAATGAGCAAAATTGGCCTATTCTACATAGTATTGTTGTATCTGTATGCTGTTACTTCCCACTGGCTTGTCTCCCCACTAAGAGAGACAGTCCATCTCTTTCTTCTTTCTTATCTATCCTTGTGTTTAAGCTCAACCAAGACCAGTCTATTTTCAGCTAGTTTTGGATGCAAGGGCCGCAAAATCAGGTTGTTGGAAGCCTTGAATTTCCTTAGGCTGGCCCATTTCCAGAGGGATAGGTGCTGAGGAACCTCTACAGCAGAAATAATTGTTATATGGATGTGGGCAGGTGGCTATACATGTTTGTGGCCCCCTCCCTGGCCATTGCACTCACATTGACCATTGACCTCAGAACAACAGCAAGAATCTGAGAATTCAGCTTGCAAGGACTGCCAAGAAGCAGCCCTCCCCTGGATATTTATGGAGAACCCACTTCAGGAAAGCAGAGTGGTTTGTGTTTGTTTCCAGTGGTAGGAGCAGCTTCCTTTGAGCTATTTGGTCCTGTGACACCAGTCCTGGACTACAGTTCATGGAAGGGCAGTGAGCTGGCTGCAGATGGCCTGGGTTATCTCTCAGAGCAGGAGAAGCAATTCTTGCAACAAAAGCCTGAGCTGAGGCAGCAGGAATCTGAGAGGGCTAGAAAGAAATGGGTTTCTAAAAGCCATTTTTTCGTTCCACAAATATTATAGCACGTTATGAAGTGCATTTCAGAGCACCAGAGAAGCACCATGAAAGGTATTCCTGGAGCATTTAGTGACATGTAGATTGGATCATTACAGCTGTACAAAGGCATTTCAGTTTTTACCCTTAAACAAAACCTAGTTCTGCTTTTAGGCAATGAACTCTAAGGAAGAAAAAATATTTTGTGGAATAATTCCATGAAAATACATATCAGTATGAAGACATTGTCAGCAATCATTTCAAAACTCCATTTATTTCACAGTGAACTTTGTGCATGACTTCAGGGGGTATGAAATGGAAAGATAGGAAAAGCAATTTACTAAATCCAAACTGTGCCAAGCGTAGATGCCTTGTCACCCATCCCTCAGTGGGGAGCTTTGCCCTTCCACTTATGCCAAATGTCACCATCCTGGTGAATGACATAATATATACAGTGCTGAAATCGCTCTAGTCTGCCTAAAGAAACTTTCTCTGCTCCCTGTTCTGATTTTTTCTGCTAAAAGGGATGCTTATTCCAGTGCAGATATAACTGCCAAGTGGCCTGATAATTGGTCCTGCTTCTCCCACAGCCCAAAGTGAACACACTCCATTACTTGTAGGAGTAATTTGCTGATTTCTCAGACCTGCAAGGTGCCTATAAACAGCCAGGGGCAGTGGATCCTCAGGAAGGCTGAAACAAGACAGCACAGGTGGGATCCATCTCACCTAGTTTAGTTTAGATCATAGTATTTTCATAGTGGGATTTCTGACCAATAGTTGTTATGTATGTTAACTCATACTTAATTTTCCTCCTTTTTCAGTAGAAAAAAAGCTTTCAAAAAGGAGTAATAAAAAAATTTTCATACTCAAATAGAACTTACTCTATTCTGGGGGGAAAAAACCTTGAAATATTCATGTTGTGTTACATAGACTGCCCATGAAATATGCATGAAAAATTCTACAAGATACTAGAAAAAAAAAAACAACATACCACTGGAAATTAGATTCTTTAATTTAAAAGACAAGTCTTTATCTAGCAAGAAGAGCAAGAATATAGTAAGAGCTAGACATGCCCCTTGTAAGTGTCATCTTAGAGAAGGCTGACTGCTGGCTCTCTAAAGCTGACTGAACCTGTGCCTCCCAGCCACCAGAGAGCTGCTTTCTCATGCTTCCACAGGTGTTATGTAACACATAACCTGCTCTGAAAATACCAGGTGGAGACACTGCTTAGCAAGCACTAGCCTAGTTGTGAAAGAGCATCAGCTTCGCTTCCTTCGGCCAAATGTAATTGCTTTGATGGTGGTTAAACCATTTTGTTGAATATCTAGTTGTCCAATAAAAGTCATTATCAGTCAGGATAGCATCTGGCAGGTGATTTTCCCCAGAATAATGAGTATAGTATCTGTACTTTTGCCATGCTTTTAAAACAAACCTCATGGGAAAAATTACCCTGCTCATTTAGGGCAAGTTTCTCCCAGAACTGCAGGAGCAGTAACAGATAGAGAACACGGCTGGAAATCATGTAGCTGCTTTTACCCCCAAATTCCACCCTAGTTATTAGTCATTAGCCTAAATATGGTGGTGGCAGATCCATTGATGAGATGTGTTTTCATTAAGAAAGTCATAGCAGCCAGGTGATAAAACCTGCCAGTCTCCAGGACACTACTGGGATGTCTGCGCAGAAAGTGGCTCCCAAAATGCACTGAGGCAACAAATGGTATCTACGATCATATTCTTTGTACAGTTGCCCTCCGTGCTCAGACTCACACATTTTCTAACATACTGGTTGGTCTGGAAATGCCCACATTGACAGGGTGGTTTCAACACTCTTTTGCTTCATTAAGAAAACCCAAATTTTCTCACCTGTCTACTACCATCAGCAGTAGTGATGACCTCATTACAGATGCTCCATGCTGACATGTCCTGATCTTTCCTCACTTCCACTACTCTGGCTGGTAGATGAGCCTGTGTGTTTTTGCTAAATGTTGCCAAGCAGAGCAGCTTAGCTGACCATCTGCATCTGTCCCTGAATTTTGGACAGTGGCTTGGGGAGACATTATCCCAAGGAACTTCTTTCCAGCTATGTTTGTGCCATGTCCCCTCGTTGTGGCTGCAGATGGGCTGATCACTGCTCTGTGACCAGGCTCTAGCTTGGCTTTGGCAGGCTGGCATTCTGCAGCTGCCCTGGGCCCTGGCAAAACCCCAAATATACCTCCAGATGCCCTTGTGCTGGTAACCACAAATGCTGCCCCAGTTCCACTTGGGTGGCTGGTCTGGGTGGGGGTACTGCCAGAATGGGAGGAGGAGACGGATTATTGCCTGGCAGGAGAGGGATCAGGGGCTGCTAAATGTGCTTTGTTTGCTTGTTGCTGTGGTTTGAAACGTACAGCAGGTGAAATTCTGCGATGCTGATGGGCTGGTAGGGGGGAAAGGAACACGGAGCATGGTCATGTAATGCTTAATATCAAGAAAATCCCCCCAAATATGAAAGCAGTCATTTGCACTGTGGATGTGAGCCAGCTGGCTGCGTGGCCATGGCTGCAGTGTAACATTAAATATGCAGCAGTTACTGAACTGCAGCTCGCTGGGAATGATACACCTCCCCATTATCCCTTCTTGTGCCGACAAGCCCAGAAAGAGGGGGAAAAAAAAAAAAGAAAGCTAGAAAAAGCTGAGCTGAGTGTTCAGTCTGCTTAAATTCTTTCAAAAGAGTGTATGCCAGTCTGTTTTGGGCTTCAAAAATTTTCAACTTAAAGGTTAGATTTTTATTTTCCCCCTCTTATGTTTCCATCAACAAAAATTATATTAAGGGTGAGTCTGATGCAGGCAATTACAGGCTCCCTTCTAAATGTCTTGAGATACATACATACAAACAACAGAATACAAAAATTTACCATGTTTTGGTGTAAGTTATCCTTTATATATAATAAAAGTATTTTCCTTATGGTAAAGAGAATTGAGTACTGAGAATGCATCTCTCATTCTATTTAATTTCTTTCTTTGCAGACCAAGGCATCACTTAGATTAAGAGAATGACGTATGAAATTTAACTTACAATCTGTTTAGGGGACAAAATTATTTTTAAAAAGATTTTGCAGTGCAATGACATGGTTTTCTATAGTGCTATTGTACTCACTCTGAATATTGAGTCGTAGTCATAGGAGAAAAAAGACAAAGGGAGGAGAAGATTATGTAGTTTGTTGGAAATTTTGTGCTTCTCGTGGTTTTTTTTTCACTATTTGTAATAAGTCTAAGTGTTACAACGCATCATGGTGATGGTATTTAATGAAAAATCTAAAATTTTAATAAATTTTAAGTTCACAACAGACTTCATATCCCACTTAATATCTGTTTGAAATGCTGTACTTCTCTGTTGATAAAGGTAATGGTTAAATTTTAAATGGGGAGGAATTCTGTTTTTCTTTTTTTTTTCCTAACATTTTATATATAACCAATTTTAATGTCTTCCTTCAGTGTTTTGCGCTGAAGTTTTGGGGTTTTTTTGTTTCTGTTGGTGATTTTTGTTTGTTGTGGGATTTGTTTTTATTTTAAATTACTACTACTATGACTTTTTTGGCTCTAATAGAGAATATATATACCTATACCAGTGTCTTTATTAACAAAAAAATGCACAGAACTCAAAGGCATATGTCATCATTGAAACTACAGAGAAAGTTTCAATTTGAAATAAGTAAATGTTTGTGGAGGGACTTCAGTATCAGCTGATAGCTATTCTCCTCTTACACTGAAATGTATTTAAGTATATTTTAATTGCACAAGGGCAGGGATATTAATAACAAGCTGCTTCATGCTGACCCAGGCAGTGCCTTTCCTATGGCCAAAGTGGGTGACTTCTTTTGGGGCAGGGGATGAGTCAAGTTTAAACACTACTTAAGAGATTAAACACTTCTTAATTAAACAGTTTCTAAAACGCAACCTGTGCTCATACAGTATATGCTGCTCTTAAAATGTGACAATGAATTTACTCAGTGTTTGGTAGTTTCTTGCTAATCTTGCTATGTGATATCTGAGTTATGGCAAGGCAAGTGCTGGCAACAAAATTTTGTTTCCACTTGCACAATTGTAAGAGTCATAAATTGGTGGAAAGGTCATTTTTTTTCTTTTTCTCTCAAGGGAGGTTCTTTCCTAATGCCCCTTCTAAAAAAATCTATGGCATGGATCTTAATGATTTCAGAGCAAACTGATGGAGTCCTTATGAGCCTCTCAAAAAATTCCCTTAAAATGTTTTTAATGTGATCCCATTTCAGTAATGCCTCCTCTGTTAGCTTTTGTCTTGACTAGAAATAAATATTTTAAATTATTCTGCATGAGCTTAAGGTTAGACAAATAGAAATTGGATCATCTTTCTTTTGTCAGTAGGTATGTCCTTTTCATTGGTGTATAATTTTTTTTAATCTATCCCTCTGTCCCTCCCAGCTCCCTTCTTTTTTTTTCCTTTTGTTGCATTGAACACTTATTGGCTCACAATTTTTTAATGCATGTGCCCTGTAAAGACTCACTTTCCAAAATTACAAGTAAGAAAAAAACCTGTATCTGTGACTTTTTTGTTGGGTTACTAGACAGAGAAGGATAATCTGGAGGCTGGAATTGTGCCTCTGTTCTGCAGTTTAACACTGAGGCAATAATTTGGTCAGGAGCTGGCTGTGGTCTGGGATGCTGTGAGCCATGGCTGTATATTTCATGTACCTGAAACATTTAAAGCCTTAATGGAGCCCCTAAATACTCTCCCATCTTTCACTGCACACTAAAGGCAGCAGTTTTAAAAGACTGCATCTATGACTGTGAGAAAAGAAAGTCTGCAAATAAACAACAATGTAGGCACGTACGGAGAGCAGGCTAATTCTAGGCAGTTTAACACGGGTCTTGTGGTCTGCTGAAAAAAATGGGCCTTGTTCTCTTATGTTTCCTTGTATTAAGTAGTTACAATAAGAGCTGAAAATGTCATTTCTTCCAGCTGGGGATTTACAAAACCATATACATATAATTTTCTGGGCTTTGAGTATGGGTATAAAACTTTTTTGTTAAGCTGAGACAGGTAAACCCACTAACTACATAGAAAGGAGAAAATCATAGACAGTGAAAGATGAAATGTAAAAAACTGACTTGTAGGTGGGACTAAAAGACAGTTGGATGCTCTTTGAAACACACCTGCCTGGTGCTATGTTTAAGGCATTAAACTGGTGCTGTAACTGGATGAACTGACCACTTTCTGTGTGTTAAAATCAGTCAGAAGAGGGACTTTGCTCTTTTGCAGCCTTGGATCAGTTGCCAGGTGAGTGTCTTGTGCTGATTTTATGTGACCATGGAAGCTTTTAATAAGTTCAAGGCAGCAAATGCTTCATCTCATGGACCCTGTGCTGTGAGCTAAGGACACGTGGAGAATGTTTAATTGTTGAATTTTTGGATCTACTTCTATCAAAGAGGTTTGAAGGAACCTAGCCAGGCTTGGTGTTCCATAATTAGGAGGCTGAGGATCAAGCCCTGTTTTTGATTACAATAAAATAAATTCAGTCCAAAACCACTGAAATGTAAACACTAATTGCATTCTTGCTCACTGATACTTCCTGTGAATTACTTAGGTTTTTATCTTCTTTTGTTGCTTTCTGACTGAATTTTTATTGTCTTTCCTTTACTTGAATGTGTAATACACTAGGACAGGGAAATTATTTATAGAATTAAGTGCTGAATTGTCATGGTTGTAATTATTTCTAATTTGTGTTTGGTTTTTCGGTACTGCAGTGTCCAATCATGAATCAGTGTCCTGCACACAAAGTGATGAACTTCATACACATTTCCACAGTTCAAGTCAAAATAGTGTTTCTTTTGCATGACTATTAAAACAAATTATAAGTGTGATATTTAATGGTTGTAGATCTGCTGATGTCAAAGTCTTTATTGTATGCCTCCACAGGAAATCTCTATTTGAGTTTAGTAAGTATCACTTCTAATTTTGTTTTAATATATTGAAAATAAAAAATGGAGCAGCTAGTATCCCAGTTCATGGTTTCCCATTGTATTTCACAGTGCTATGGATAAAAGACCAGCTTAGAGGAAAAGTGAAACTTAATGGTGGGAATAAAAACTTGATTACAAATTATTTAAAAAAAAAGAGTGCCAAATTCTGTACTGAGGTGATTAAGTAGATGCCCTTGCATTGTTTAGAGGGTTTGAGGGAGAGTGATTGACCTGTACAGCCCAACAGGACTTCATGCAAGTACAACTGTGCCCCCACGTGGAGACAACAGAGCTCAGGGCTCACATTGCCCCTCCCAGAGGTGCCCTCACCCCAAAAGTCTTGATGGTTTCAGTGAAGATGGAACTAAGCCTAGAAATTTTTGGTTTGAGGAACCCTTTAGACATGGACTTTGCTGTGCACTCTGGTTGCAGCTGAAAGACAGAAGACTGTTATTCAATGAGAAATAGGGATTTGCTGCTTTTTTTTTCTTTTTATTTTTTCTTTTTTTTTCTTTTTTCCTTATAAGGCTGTTCTTGTTTTCCAGTATAGATGTAGATGCTGGTACTCTTTTTATTCTTTTTATTTAACCAAATTGCTTTTTTCCTCAAGCTTGCACCCTATATTTTCAACTACTTCTGCTTCATTTCTTAATAATAGCCCAGCTGCCTCTTGTTTCTCTGTGTCTTTGTTGATGCATTACCTAGTTATGCCTCCTGAGAGTTTGCTTGCTGAGCCTTTATAATACCCAATAGAAACAGTTTTAGAGAATATATCATTTTACAGAGCAACACCTATTTAGTTTCCATTCCATATCATTGAAAGTGCCTTTTGTACAACCTCAGCTTAAGAATAAATTTAGAAGCAGAGGGTGTGACATTAAGTTAAAGAGTGAAACAAGATCGTGGCCTGGAATTTAAAAATATGCATAAAGAGAAATTCAGTGGGTGCTGTGATAGTCTCTCTTAACAACAAAGTGAGGATGAGATGACCCCTCTTATATCCTTGATGATGTGCATGACTTCACTATCAAGTACCAAAATGTGCTCGGCTTATCTTGACATCTATGGCTGGATGAAAATAGCAGCTGAGGTTTTGACCAAAAACCCCTCCAAACTGGAGCAGTGTAGGAATGTTAGAAAAATCTCAAATCGATGACAAACCATCCTACACTGTTTTCTTTCAAAGGCCTTTTATATAAGTAAAGAGCAAAGTTGTGGGCATTTGGAAAAATCTGCCTGGAGAGCAATACCTATTCATACTGCAAAGAAGAGGAGGGAGAAACCCCCTTCCCTTCAGACTTCTGAGCCTAAAGGGAGCTTATTTAAAGTAAATCAAAAGGAGAAATATGGAAAAATTGTAAGAGAAATTAAATATTTCTCTACTCCTAAGAGAACAAGTGTCTTCATTTCAGTATGCAAGCTTTCCCCCTGAATAGACTTCTGTTCATATAAAACTATTGAATTTCCAAATATAAATAGATAACTATTGGCAGGGTACTTATATGATCTTTTTTTTTAACCTGGGCTAAGCAAATTAGTGACACTGAATATGTGAGTTTTTCTCAGCAAGCCCAGAGGGGCTCCTTTGCCAAGATTTCAAACTCAGCAGCTTTGTTGACATTGGTTCAAAGAGGGCCACCTAAAGTACAAAAGCACCAGACAGAATTGACAATTTCTGATATTTCCACCTTCCAGTTTCTAACAGAGCCTTTCTGAGGTACTGAACACTAAAGCCACCAACTATTTAAAATTCAAAGACAGAAGCCTCTTTACCCTGTGAAGACTAGGAACAGCGTGCCAGGTGATGCGATGTAAAATAACACTTGTGTTCTGACTTGAAGGAAGATTGATTTTTATTTCTTTTCAAGCCCAAAATATCAGTACAAGGAGAATTGTGAATATGCCAGCCAGATGACTACATTTAAGTGTGAAGGTTTATTTCTACTTAGATCTCCCTTGGTTGTCAAACAGTTACACAACTATATTTTCTGGTCAAGAGCACCACAGAGGACTCCACCAGTCCTTCTCAAAACAGTAGGAAACTGTGACAAAAATGGTTAGAAATCAATGTGTAGGTCTCATTTATTTTTAGAATTTCCTTCAGTTGTTGCCAACTACACCAGAAGACAATTTGAACTTCTGATGAACTGGAGTAGCATGTGGAATGCAAAGAGAATTCCTTTGCTGCTAAAGTTTTGGTAACATTTGTGTAAGAACTGATTGAAATTATTTAGACTCTAAGGGTAAATTACTTCTGCAGTGGGGCTGCTTAATGAAAGTAAGCCTGAGATAAGGAGTAAGCCCTGAAGAGTCATAATGATGGCACAGTTCTCTCAAAATTCTTCTATTTCAATTTTTTATGCCATAGACTTTGAAATCTTGAGTTTTGAGTTTATTTTAGAATAGAAAATGGAAGCATCAACTTCTGATTGTTGCATGGTCCCATCATGAAAATTACCAATTTCTTCCCAGTACTTTCTATTATAATGCAGAATTTTATCTGGAAACCTCATCCTCAAAGGTCATTGTGGGAGTCTGATTGTTGCTCAGCAGATATGTAAACTGCACCAGATTTTTGAGTCTTTGGTAGCTTCATTCTGGGTATACACAGTTTGGGATTCACCTGTTTCATTGCCATACTTGGATTTTTCTCCGAGACACACAAAATTTTCCACCATCTCCTTTCTTTTTGTAAAGAAATCACCTGTTTATTCACAGAGAACTTCTGCTTGTCCAAGGAAAGTTTCTCATTGTGGCAGTGTGTTTCTTTTATAGTATCTCTGTATTTTTTGTTTCATGTTGCAGATGTAAGCTTAATTTAGGAGCAATAAAGTAAATGCTAAGACATTGAATCATTCAATATCCTCTCGTTTTCTGCAGGAAGGAAAAATCAGCAAAATCTTCACTGGTGCCACTCCGGAATTCAAGAGTATAGCAAAATATGTAGCTCTTTTAAATCTATATGTTTTATTATTTAAAAAAATATTTTCTGATTATCTTATGGGTTAAATATGATGAGGTCTAGCTGTGACACGTCTAATCTTCATTTTATTGTTAAGTGCCCAATAAAATGCTTATCAAATGAAAGTCACTGTGAAATGCATTTTCACGAGATGCATTCAGTGAAAGAAGGCTCTAAGGGCAGTAACGACCATTAAGGCTACGTTGCTGGCAGCAATTATTGATGAAGTTTCACTGGCAACATCTCTGACCTCTGGTACGGCACTGAGACCTTCAGTGTATTTTTTGAAAATACACTGCCTCCTTGGGTTCTCCTGCAGTGGTTTGATGTGTTCCTGTCAGACATACACAATCCAAGACTTAAGGCAACGGTAGAAAAGTGAGTTGGGAATAGGAAGAAATGAGGTGTACCTGGGGCATTTCTCAGTCCCCTGGCAAATCTTGTCCAACTTTCAATTGTTCTTTTCTTTGCTGACATATTGATTTTGAATGTAGGGGAAGAAAATGGACAATAGGACCAAATAAGCCTTAGTAATTATTTAGGGCCACCCTTGCTCTGCACCTAATTCTGATGGTAGTTGTAAACAGTAAAACTGGTTGCCTAATTATTTTTTCTGTATTCTGGGGTGGATTAGAATTATTGTTCCAATCACCAAATTTCTGCTTATTTTTTGTAACATGCTTTTTTGCTTTTTTTTTTTTTTTTAAGCGTCCAGTTTTTGCCCCTGACTTGAAGATTTAGTCAAAGGACAAAACTCTTCTGTTTGGGATAAACTTTAGTTCAGCTTTGAGAGTCTGGGTTTGGAGAATCAAGTTCATTACTTATGAGAATCTTGTATATAAATGCTGTTCTGTGGCACTGGTTACTTACAGAAGGACTTCAGAGATCCACTTTATTAAAAAAGACAACTTTTCACAGATTATATTACTGGGTTTTTTTATTTGCTTCTCTATCCCAAAGTACATTTTACTGGTTTCTTATGCAACAAAGATTTCTCTTATGTTCACCTTGTTTATGTCTCTATTTCATTTGTTTCAGCCTACATTTTTTCTGCTGCTTCATTGGGAACTGTAGCCATTTCAGTGCTGTAATTATGCAATGTTTTTTCTACTGTTGTTAACAGCCACAGAACTGAGGGGGTAAAGTGGGAGAAAATGGGAGAGAAAGGAAACAGACCAAAAAATTGTGATCCATATGGTTTACCAGAATCCCAATTGCTCTCCAGAGTGTTTTCCTTGTGCTAAGAGGAGCTTTATCTAGTTTTAGCTTAATTTTCATCTTGTATGTTTGTTTACAACTTTGATCCCATTTTCAGTCTTGCATAACAAATAGATGGAACATTCATTGGTAGTACCTAATCATATGAGGGATCCATAAATCAAAAACTTTCCAGTGGAGAAACAGATTTCCTTCAGTAATTTTAAGTTTGCTGAATATAGGCTTTCTCTCTTCGTTCTCGCAGGCAATCTGCTGGCTTCTGGGAGCTCATTGCTGGGAGCTAAGAACTACTTGTCATTCACCATCTGATGCTGTGGAGTAGTAAACAGTAAATTTGTGCACATCTTCAATTTCAGGTGCCTATATTTATAGGCAATCTAGGCATGTTTTGCCCATATTTTCATACATCCAGCATTTGGAGTGCACTATGTGCTCATCTTCTCCTTGAGAGGTTCTGCTGCTCCTGTGGAAATCAATACCGAGGCAGTAAATAGCATCAGGTCTGCTATTTTCAACATCAGTATGCCTGTGAATTGTATGTCTAAAGTGCTCATTAGCTGTGTGGTCAGAGCTACAAAATCTTCAAGTACTGTAGTCTGAAAACACTGAGTTTTATCTC
Source organism: Passer montanus (assembly GCF_014805655.1). Taxonomy (NCBI): domain Eukaryota; kingdom Metazoa; phylum Chordata; class Aves; order Passeriformes; family Passeridae; genus Passer; species Passer montanus. The sequence continues at coordinate 9,401,576 of NW_024367483.1, forward strand.
TGTCCTCTGATAGCAGACGTATTTGGAGAGATGTGTTATAATCTCTCTTGTTTCTTAGAAGCCTTTCTGTTGTTCTGTGCAGTGCATGAAAGATATCCATGTAGGTGCTTCATGACTTTGGCCTTTGATTTACCTCTTGATGTTAAGGAAATCAGTCTGAAAATGTGATTGATTTTTGCTTTCTTGAATGAAACCTGGAGTAAAGAGATATTTTTCTTGGTAAAAGAGATAATTCTATGTTCCATGAGAGGCATTAAAGGGGTAACCCAGTCTGGGTTCAGAAACACATTTTTTTTTTAATTATCTGACAGCTGGTTTTTCAACATATAATAACTTCACTGTAGGAATGAATGTGTATATTCTACTTTTTCATGAAACAAAATCTATTTGAAGTCTAGCTTTCGCCAACACACTGAGAAATCTAAATTTGGCATTTCCTTTGTTCTTTGGGTTCTCTAACAAAATAAATAGCATAGAGATTTGGCCAGTATTGGTCTGTGGGGCAAACACAGTCCATGACTCTTATTTAGATGCTTATCTGCATTGTGCTTTCATTTTACTTCCACCCAGGAAGGAGTCTGTGGAAGAGTGGTGGGTGTGCAGATCCCGAAGGGTGTCAGGCGTTCCCGCCAGACCTGTGCAGGATGCCGCCAGGGTGAGGTGAGAGGATGGGTGCCTTTGCACTCAGTTGTTGAAGCAGCCTTGCTCTTGGTGTCAGTAAATACCATTAGTTTTCACTCCTGCTTTGTGTATCCAGTTTATTTGTATAACAATTTTTCTGTGCAGCCACTTTATACAAAACCATTTGGGCAGGGGGATGGTTCAGTTTATGGTGCTAGGATACCTGCTTAGCCTTGGTACCTGTTATTAACCTTTAGCTCTTAAACTAATCCAAATATTGAATTTGGGATTGTCTGTTTTTTACCAAATCCAAAGTTGTTTCTCTGGCTTCACCTGTTAAACACAGCAGATGTGTGGACATAAGGTGGACATAAGGTTCTTCAGACCATAGAACACCTCAGGTTCTTTTCAGAGCCTAATATTGTGTACAGACTCATTAACAGGGGTTTTGTCTTTAACAGCTGCAGAGTACAGGTGGAAACAGAGGTTTTTCTGAGCTGCTGTTTGAGAAGTGTCAAAAAAATGGCTTTCATTTTTCCATCTTTTTCTCTTTTTCTTGGAGTATGTTATACAGGTTTTTATACCCGTGGAACAATCTCTTCCTTTTTTGAATTACTAGATACCTGGAACATTAATACAACATTTTGTCTTTTTCATATATTTTGTGAGTACAAGACATTCTGGTCTTGAAAAATACTTTTTGTTTTGTAAAGATGACATTTGTGTTCTTTGGCCTTGACATTTTTCTTGAATATTTTATTAAGCAAAACTTGCTGGTGCTGAGTAGTTCATTCCCCAAGCTTGGGAATCAGATCTATGAATCTTTAATTTTATTTATGATCAAGAATATCATCCAAAGGTAGGTAATATTATTTACCAAAATACCACTTAGAAACTTTATCTTAAACTAAAATAGAAAGAATGGTACATAAACCCCATGTAACAGTGTAATGAACTTTATTGCATACCAAGTATATATTGAATTAACTTGAGATGATCATCAAGATGTATTGAACCAAGTGGTAAATATTGATTGAGTCAAGGCTGAGATTAATATTTACCTCAAGGGTCAAAATTTTTGATGTTGACTGAAATGTGAAGTCAATATATATATATTGTTAATACATTCTGAATGCATTCAACAGAAATATCTCAAAATGTGTTCTATAACCCTGGAGATCCCCAGAGACAACTTCTTTCCAGATAGTACTACAAAAGAAAAATAAGAAATGGAAGAAAATTACCTCATTTTAATTAGTAAGTCATACGTGCAGACACACACCCTCCATATCTAGTGATCAGACAGGAGGAACAAGAACTTTCTAGAGGATAAGTGCAAACAAATTCAGCATCTCTGCAAATCCCTAGGGAATTGCCTACCCCCACCCCCTTTGGTTTAATGAATGAAGTATGTTTATTTGGCTGTGCTTTATGTATCATAAATATAAATAAATAAAAGTTTACAAAAGCCAGAGATCCCCTGCCCTTCCTCCTGAACACTGTGGTATATATTGGTGTCTCAGGAGAGAGAAGAATGGGACAGGTTTATATCAGGAAGATCTGCTTTTGATCAGGGCCAGAAGAGGGTCACAAAGATGCTGGTAGTGCTGGAGCTCCTCTTCTGCAGACAGGAGAAGAAAACAGGGGTCATTCAGGGGAAAAGGAGAGAGGCAAAGCTCTGGGGAGACCTCACTGTGGCCTTCCAGAACCCAGGGGGGACTTCCAAAAGACAGGGAGAGTGACTTTTTGCACAGGCAGATAATGATAGAAGCCGTGGAATGGTATTAAACTAAAAGAGGAGAGATTTAGATTAGATATGTAGAAAGTGTTTTTTGCTCAGCAGGTAATGAGACACTGAAACATGTCACCCAGAGAAGTTCTGGATGCCTCATCCTTGAAAATGTTCAAGGCTGGATTATGTGGGACCTTGAGCAATCTGGCTTAGTAGAAGACGTGTGTTGCAACTCAATGAACTTTGAGGACCCTTCCAATTCAAGCCATTTCTATGATTTTTATGTTGCTCAGTGTATTTTGAACAAGCAAAACTACTATGGATGTTATTCTTGCCAAACTCTGATTCAGCCATTCAAGACAATTTTAGCCCTTTGTTTCACATAAATAACTAGAGAAATGCCTTCATGATGTTGATTTGAATGACACTGAGACATATTCATGTGGAAAGAGAAAACAACTATACCTTCTCTCTGCATCTGTAAAATGAGTTGTCAAGTCTGAGTTTTTCTGAGTCTATTTGTGTGTGAGATTCTTTGTGTGTCATTTTTTTATCCATACATCTGTTTAGTTGTTGCTAAACTAGAAAAATAAATCACCTTTCATAAAACATGTGCAGTCTTCTGTTGGAAATGGGCATCTGTCTTATGCATGACTTTGGAAAACTCCCAATCTGTTACACAGAATGGCTGGGCTTTTTTCCTGAACTCATGGTTTTTATCAAGTTGTGGTACTGAGAAAATTTTAAAAATTATACAGAACAACACTTCTTATTGAGGTTTAAGACAGTGATGGAAAGAAATTGAGGTTAAGTCTTTGCTGACCCATCTGTCTAGTTCTTGCAAATCATTTGCTGTGTCTGTTTACCAATGGGGTGTGACAGTTGCAGTGTGCAGGCACAAATGAAAGAAAAAAACTCAGCTTTGGCTTTGAATTGCCCTCCTTCTAAGGTTAAGTCTCACACAAATGGTGTTTTAATGAACAGTTTGTATCTAATACAGTTTCATTTGAATGAGCAGTGTAGCTATGTTATTGCAACATTGCTGAATATTTCTGCTATTTCCATCTCTCATTAAAATAATAAAATACAGTAATAAACTGTTGTTAAGGATAAAGGTTGGCTCAGGATGACATACTCATTCAGCATCTCGTAAGTTATACTGCACCAGAATGGCATCACATTCCTTGCAAAATCAGAAGAATAGGCAAAGGAAACCTTTGAATTTTGCTTGTGTAGTGAGGAAGGAGAAACATGAGAAATAAGTGCAGAAAATAAGACTCAATGGGAGACAAAGCCCAGTCTGTTTTAGCACAGTGAAGAGCTAGAAAAATTTCAATGACAGTAGTCTTGTTCATTTTTTACTTTGTGTCTGTAAACCTTCTTGAAATAAATTTAAAGGAGCCGGAGCTCCCAATTTTTTATTGTTCTTTTTTAAGGTATTTTTGTTTCATTTTCCTTTGTTGTCATTTGTTGTCTTCTTAGTGTATGCACTCAAGTTAACTCTTAAAAGATACTTCAGACTTTTTGAAGACTATATTCTGAGCTATGCAGCTAAACCTTCTTCTTATAAGGCATCCAAGGATTTGTTTACAGACTTAGCTGAAGATAACAGAATTTAAAAAGTTGTTTCTTCCACTAATTGTTTTTTGCTTATTCAGCTACTTTACTGGAGCTTTAAATGTAGGACCAATGAGAGATTTTCCAAAACATGTAAGAGCAAAGTCAAATTATCAACCACTCAAACTCATTTGAGTTATATATGTTAATCTTTCCTTCCTATGGTGAAGTTGTTTGATTAAGAGTTATCATTCTTAGGATAGTACGTTTACTAACCCAAGAACTTCATAGCACAAAGGTGAATAAGCGAACTTGTCAGAACATTTGCAGGACTTTTGGGTGTTCCTCCTACTTTGTCATCTTGCTGTGTCATTTTCCTTCTCCAAACTGTCCCTTTGTTTTATGGAAAAGATGGTATTATAGCTGCTTCCTACATCTAGAAAGTCATTTTTTTTCTGCTCTGTTTGTTTTTAATTTAATGGGAGTATTGCAGTTCAGCATCAACTTGTCATTTCATACATCTTTTTTAAAGGAAGCTTGTTAAGATACCGCTGCTCTAAGTCAGAAATATTTTTGGTTATGGTCAAAAATAACTGGTAACTAGAGAGACTGAATTTCACCTGCTATGCAGAGGGCATTCAGTTGTTTGAACCCTAGTTCTGTGTTGCTCAGCAAGCTGTTTAAGGCTGTTCTGGTTATGAGGACTTGTTAGACATAGATCACACTGTCAGGTTGTCGTGGTTTACTTGGAGTCAGAGCTCATAGAAATGTAAGATAAAGCAATCTATGAACAGACAGAGCAGTGTTTTCCCCTTGTTCTTGCTGGATAAAATCCTGCAAGCTTAACTTTCAGAGTTCATTATTGGAAGGGGGGAAGTGGACTTGCTCTGTTCACATACCATCTGTTCAAATATGTGACTCCTAGGACTGGTAACCCCTTTCTTTTCATGCAGTTTTTAAGTACTTCTGTCTTTTAATTTTTGTTATTTGACTGATGGCAACATAACTCAGTCAGCAGCCTCTGGACACACGTTGCCAACCTGTGAGGTTTAGATGACTTTGAAGAGTTGTATGTTAATGCAAATTTGGTTTCAACAAATTCTGATCTTTTGTTAGATCAGAATCTGCTTTTGTTTTCCCTTTCATTCTATTTCTTAAGAAGCCAGATTGACAATTCCCAAAGATTATGGTAGTGTGGTTTTAGCTCAGATATAAAGGGAAGATGAAAAGTTTCAATCTTGAAAGAAATTTTCTTCCTAATTCCCAGGGGAAAAATCTGTTGATATAACTAGTCCAGCAGCTAACTTTTCCAGCCGTGCTGCTAGACCTATGGAAGATTTATCCTAACTGACAGACTTTTCCAAGGGAGAAATCATGGGTGGGAGGAATACTAAGACATCCTTATGATGGTTGGAAGTCTTCTAAAGGCTTACCAACGTAGTACAGTTACCGTTTTCTATAGGTGAAATTCACTGGTATTTTCTGCTTTTAGTTGGTCCTCTGCTTTGTGAAGAATTTGATCTGCAGAGAAACACCCAGACCATCTGTCAGGCATTGTTTATAATGCACTTTTCTTACTGTAAGTGACAAAGTTCAGGAAGAAATTCTAGATGAAAAAAACAAAAGCTTTTATTGAAGACCTTGAGGTGATATCCCTGGCATCAGTTAGAAGGGAAGAATAAAATCAGGTCCTATAATAAAATAATAGAGGTGACATTCCATTTTGAAGACTCAGTTTTAGCAATTTGAGTGCAACTTTTTTCTTATTCTTTGCCCTCAAATAATAAAGAATTGCATTGAATTTCTGTTAATTATTTTAGACTGGCTGGGCTAGTTTTAGCCTTCTACAGACATATTGTTGCTGTGGAGTAGGTTTGTGTGTGACCAAATGTATTTTTATTGGTTGAGAAGAAGGAGGAGAGAATGGCTTGTTTTCATGCACACAAAAGTCTTCTGCATTTGCATCTGACGATGTAGATAAGATCTACTGGTGCTCAGCTGTTCATAAGCTAATTTTTCCTTCTAGTGAAACAAAAACTCATAAGATATTGCTTGGACAGAACTTCCCAAGGTGAGCAGGAATCCCAATGCAGTTTCCTAGAAAACCATTGCTGCTAGTTTCCAAAGACATCACCGCAAAGGCATTATCAATATTGTTGGGTCCAGAAGGACCCAACAGCATTAAATGCCTTTGGGATCCATAGTGAATTTACAGAAAATCAGCAGTGTTTACATAACAGAAGTAACTGTATTAACTACTAATGCAGTGTATGCCCTGAGGCAACACAGTCAGACTTTGAATGACTTGTAGAAGCAGCTTTTCATACCATTCAGAGGATGGGGGCAGCCAAAAATAATCTCAGTGACAGTGTGAGTCTGTCGCTGATCTTCAAATGTATCAAGTTGTCTCTGCTGTTCAAGCCTGTCTCTAAAATAAGGTCACTGAAGACTTTTGAATGTGTCACTCTGGTTATTGCTTTCCAAGATATGCAGAATATGAGAAGTACTGTGGGTTGTGCAATATGTCCCTATGTAGTTAGAGCTTGGTCTCCAGCAGGAAGAAGGAAAGGGAGCACGAAACTGTTACAGGAACAAGGACAATTTGAAAACTAATTATTTTTATTGGTTTTGAAATGCAAAATAAAGTGATCAATGAAACCACTGTGTTGTCTGAGCATGAGAAAGCTCCTGGGCTGTGCCTCAGTTGAGATGAGACGGAAAGTACAACTTAGAGCATGAGACCTCTTCTGAAAATCTTTAGGAGTGCTTCTTTATTGCACTCCCTCAATTCTATATTTTCAATGTGATGATTCAGGATGGACAAACTTCTTTTTTTTTTAACTCAAGCTTAAGTATAAAAACGGAAATATTTTATAAACTATATCTCTGATAATAAATCATGAAGAGGTATTTCTCATCCTAACTACTTGTTCTGATATAGGGAATTATATATGGTTAGCAAGCAATGAACATGTAGAGAGATACATGTATAGCACTGGGTTCCCGGTCTATTGTATTATTAAGATTTTCTTTAATATTATTTTGTCTGACTCAGGACTATGAAAGGGAAAAACTGGTGTAGAACCACAGAGTTATTTTTTTCTTATTTTTGAAAACTTAGCCTTTAAAGTGCAGGTATTGAGATTAATTAAACAGTCCCAAAATCCCTTTTATTACTCCAATCTTTTCAGTTGTACTGTAGTCACCAGAGCCCTGTACTCTTCCAGATGATATTTTACACCTCAAACCCCATCTGGATTTAAGGATGAGTGTAAAATGTTCCCAAGCATTATTGTAGCCATCTCAGAAAAAGTCACATTGCACCTTCTAAAAACTGTTGCTACAATAAGCGAATTGTGATTTTACAAAGGAGAAAATAGTGATAAAACAAAATTACCTGTAAGGATTTTAGCTTGATGTTTCCATTCTGAAATCTGTCCAATGTTCAATACTGTGAGCAGTAGGAGATATCCAACTGCAGGTGTATGCTATCAGATTAAATTAAATTTTTCCATTAATCTACATTCACTGCTTTACTCAAGGTAACAATATTATTTTACTCAGGTATATAGGTAACAATAATATTATAGACTTTATATTTCCAAAAGATAAATCTTAGGTCATAACTTAAGAGGACCAAATTAACCTCAAATGCCCAAAGTTGTTTCCCATACAACTGCCTTGAAGAATTGCAAAGTGTAAACCCCACATGTTTAGTATTTTTCTGGTTTTACCCACATGTCAATTTATAAGAGAGAAGATCAAAATTTAGTAATTATTCATGGAAATTTTTTTTCATGGAAAAAATAGTATGCAGCTCCCATTGGTGTGATTTTTTTCCTGCTTCATTGTGGTATTGGAGGCAGAAATTTTTCAGGCATTTCATTGTTTCTTTTAATACATTCCATATATAAATTTCAGCTAAACTGTGAGTTGCAGCACCAATGTTTTTAATGAGACAGAAGGACATGAGATTAATCAATTTATTTCATTATGGGTTTTTTCAGCATTGGTGCTCACACGTCAGTTAGTAGAAACAAGTATACCAATCTATTTATTTCTAGTTTCTGTGTGATCTTCCTAAAGGAAGTCCCTGAAAAGGACTTTGCAATTTTTTTTAATTCCCAACACCTAAAGCAAATCACGCCAAAAATTATGATTGCGCTGTTATTGCAGTATTGTGAGCTTTATAGTTCAAAATGAAGAGTAAACATGTTCCTTGCCAAATGTGTAAAAAGGTTAAAAATGGTTTTCTTTAATTTTGTTATCTCACACTACTAAATGTTTGCAATGTGCCATAATAAGGGCACATAAATATATATATATTTGCTGTTCTAATTCAATGACACAAATTCAAGATCCCTGAAGTAAGGTTAAGCAGGAGCTCGTGTAGTCAGGGTTGAAATTCAGACACTGCAGATATAATCCATCTCCCTGACACATACAGTGCCTCATTGTGAGACTGCCAGACACAGTCTGCTGAGATGGGAATGTCACAGAATACCAAAACAGGGGGAGACGCAGTTTTGTTCATCATTGCTTTTATCTGTGAATATCCATCTAGCAGTCTACATGCATAGCTATTGCCAGACAGAGAAATATGAATGCAGCATGGAGATGCAGCAGCTAACATTCACAGACGTACATGGAGCATATGCTAGGAGCTCAGAATTACCTGAAGATAATTTGGGCAGTTAATCAGGTTAATTGCTTATTGCTAAGGCAATATTTTGGCACAGACGCTGAGTCACCACCTCAGTTGTCTAGCAGAGATCAATGAAAGGCCTGGTTGTCCACATCTTCTAGTGAATTCTGAACCTAAATGACAAAAGGGACCCTGGAGGCAAAGAAACTGCACTGTCATCACTGGGAATGCAGGCAGGCAGGCAGAAAGAGCTGCAGTGGCAGAAAGAAAAAAAAGCTTTTTCAAAAATATCAAGTGCTACTGGTTTTACAATTACTTCTTGGTTATTCCCACTCCATTACACATTTGAAATTTCCATTCTGGGGACAAAAAAGGGAAATCTCTGAAGCAGTATAGAGAAATTAAGGTTCCAAAATGAGAGATAAAAGTGTATGTCTATCATACATGTAAGTTATGAAAAAAAGCAAAGAAACTTGGTTGTATTTTTCAGACAAACAGATTTCATTGGATTTTCAAATTCTCATGTCAGGCAGAAAAATACTAAAATTGTTTGAGTGCCTGACCTGAAGTGGTTTCTACCTGGCATGAGCATAGACAGTTCTTCTGTAAACTGCTGGGATCCCTGAATAGTTATGGCTCTAATCCGAAATGAGGAAAGATTCCAGGGCCCTGAAAAAACACACCCTTGCCACAGACTTGGCAGAAAACAGGCTGACCATATGACCAACAGGGCTGGAGGGACATGACTGTCTGGGTTTATGTCTGGACATATGGCAAGATTTGCATAGTGATTAAATACTGTTGACTCTAGCTTTAAAAGTGTGTTTTTCTTTGAAATAGTGCATCCTGTTCTAGGTGTACTGAGCAACGTCTCTGTATAGGCATTTTTCTGCCCAGTTGTAAAAGGCAGCCTTTAGCTAAAAGCACCATCTGTGACATGAATCAGCAGTTCAGTGACGCAGCTGAGGAGCTTGGAGTGGGATGGATGGAAGGAAAGGGCATGTTTCAAAGTTAGAATGTAACTATTGTAAGGATGTTAATAGTTCCCAGGCTTGTGGCAGAAGTTTCTTGAGGAACCTGCAAGCAATTAAAGGTTTTGGAGGAGTTGCAGCAGGTAGGTTGTCTGGCGGGGAAGAGGGAGCTAAAAGTTAGGTTAGAAATTTTGGCCTTGGTTTAATGACACACACACACATCCCCTCCAGCTCAGTTCCTGTAATCTGTCATTTAACTTTGTTTGCATTGTGATGGTTTTCAGTGCCCCCTCCAGATTTCCTCCCTTGAGCCCAATACAAAGCCCTGGCCTTTGCAAAGTTCTCTACACCACCATGGAACAAACCCAGGGCAGCAAAACTACATATTTCAATTATTTTGGTCATTTCTATTTTTACTTGGGTATGATTTCTCTTTACACCATCTTTCTCTGAAACCCTGTTTACCTATTATAACTGCAAGTTTCAGGGCTGGAGAGAAAAACCATCTCACAACTTCAGTTTTCTTTATGACTTCTGAGAAGGATAGTGACAATCACATCAACAGTGTAAAGTTGCCAGTTGTTTGTCTTGATTTTTCCACCTGCACTAATCTCACACAGGCATGGGATTGCCAGTGATAACAAGTTCCCAGGAGTCTTGTTTTGTATCTCTTCAATTTCCTCCTGCTGCACATTTCCCCCAAAACATAGTGGCACATTGAATTACTGGGCATAAAATCAGAGGCTAACCTGCTACTGTCACTTAGAAATGGATTAGACTTATCTATAGTCTTATAAAACAAAGCTGAATAAGTCATTTGGTTATCACCTCACATCTGTATATTTTGGATAAGTCTGAATTTTTTAGGTGTGGAAAAAATGATATAGTTCTGTGTATATTCATTTTGTTATTCCACATCTAGTAAAAATGCAGAAAAATTCTACATTATATTTCTGAGAAGCTAACAGTTAAAAAAAAGAGTATCATAAGAGTTTTGTCTTTTTTCTTTTTTTTAAATCTATTTCAGGGAATCCGAGAAAAATGTTTTAATCCAAAATCTATAGATAAATAGATAATCTATAGATACAAACATTATCATCAGTTCATTATCAGAAACATTATTATCAGTTTTTACTTATTTGATCTATGAAAGGTTCTTTTTGTAGTTTTGTCTCTTGGAAGAGAGATAATTTGGCAAAGATAATATAAACTTTTTACATATTACACAGGAAAAAAAATTCTCCATTTTGAAAACTTTAACTAAAAAGTGGGGTACATTTTTTCACAAATAAATGGGTAAGAAGTCCTGTTCTACCAGTTCTGTTAAGTGATTGCTTTTTAATCCCTAAAACTCAAATAAGATCTCACTGTATTTTTTTCAAATTTAACTCCAAATTTCAGCTTTTTTTTTCATTTTATTCTAAAATTAGACTACAAGCCCCAGAAGTTTTAAAATAAATAAGAATTAAATTTATATTAAAGTTTTCCTCTAGGGATTCAGCTGCTTCATTAATAAAGGCCATGATGCATGGAATATCTTGCACTTTCATTCTTTGACTGTCCTGTCTACCTGTGACCCTTCTGACAGTAAGTACTTACTGTCTTGTTTTGCTTCAACATCTTTATAGAATAATCTTACTGCATTAGCAATGCCTTTTCCCATGTTGCTTGATTGTCTGATAGAAGGGAATCAGCACTACCTACATATCATAAAGGCAGCAAGGATATTGCCCAAGCGATATCTTACACAAGGGCAGAATCAGCATATCCATTGTCCGTTCAATCATTTAGGCAACCACTCTGTCAAAGATCTATACTAATTCTTGGTTCACACCGTCTGAAGTGTTTTGAAAGTTTAATTCTCAAAACTTTGATGTTTCTTCTCTATCATCCACATCTCCTAGAAATGACCTTTAGGAGGTACAGAGATTTTAAGAGGCTTTGAACTTGGGAGAGCTAAATGCATTTGTGGCGTTGTACTTCACCTTGGTTGGTTTTGATTCACAGTAGTGCTGTTAAGACAAAAGGGCATCAAAAATTTCAAAAGGCTCCATTTTGTTATTAAGTTCTCTGATGAAAATATGTATTGAGAAAAGCTGTGATGTATCAAAACAAGAGTGTGATGGTGGGTCATTGGTTCATTTGGAAAGTTGGGGCCTAAATGTGGTGTGTCAGGTGTGTCACCCTTATAAAACATATTTGAAGCATATGTTTTACATGCTTCAATAAAACATATTTGAAGGACCATCTCACTGCTTGTTTAAGTCTCCTGTTTAGTTGCCATAAAGCTGTGGAAAAGCCATGAAATTGAAACTGTCATGGAGTATGTTTTGCTTTAATTACCATGGTTCATGAGATATTGGCTGTTTCTAATATATCTTTAAAAGTAATTTTTATCCATGCATTTTTGTCTTCTCTGTGCAGATTGTTTTTTGAAGGAGCTTTTACATAAAGAGAGAGAGGCTGAAAATAGCACCAGTAAAACAATTAAAAGTGCTCTAAAAATGCTCTTTAAAGTAGTCATGTCTGCAAGTTATACCTGACAAAGAGAATTGGGAAGGCACACTAGGAACACATTTGTGTTTGCCTTGACTAGCAGGTGATGCTGTCATTTCTGGTATGAATATTGACATGGTTTATTGGTAGGGTGTTGTCTAGATTTTGTCAGCTACTGTGTTGCTGCCTTGCAGGTAACATGAATATGTACCTGTCTTTTGGGATGACCTTGCATCGTTGTGGTTTTCACTCAGGCAAGAACTCATATGTAAATAAAAACACTCACAGGTTTGACTTTTTTTCTGCTGATTGTTTTTCTTCTGATTTCATCTTGACAAGTAATAGCTCCATGAAACTACACTGGACAGCATAATTAAAACTAATAATAATTTTTTAAAAAAGGAGAACTACCTGGGGAGACTCCTTAATAGAAATGAAGTATGGAAAGTCAAAGAAAAAGCATCAGTCTACTTGTTCTGAGGCAGCTGCTGTGTCACATGATCAAGCAGCCACCAAGTCCTTCCATTTGGAGGAACTCTGCCATAATTATCCTGACTCATTACAAACTTCACCTGGCTTTAATTCACTAATGTAACTTACTGCATATTTTTCCATGGAGATGTCCTGAAAATGTAAGCACAGCATGGATTCATCTGGGGACATCTGACCTCTTTTTCCTCCTTTCCTACACTTTTCCCTCTTTTCTTACACTAAAGGGCAACAAAGTTCCTGCTGCATGTGAGTGTAACCATCACATGAATGCCAAAAGAATACAGCAAGTTGTTTTAAAAACAAAAGCTGAGTAAAGCAGTAATGATTTGCTGCTTATTGTAAAGCTTTGCCAATTTAGCTATTTGTTATGCTCTGAAGATTTACATGGGCTCCTTACCAAGACTTCAGCAATGTGGCATGCTGATCCCTTCCTCTCTCTGATTTGTCTGTGCCTCCCTGACTGTTGCACATGGTTTCCATATGCAGTTGCCTAAAGTACATTATTTGTAAGGATTTCAGCTGCTGAGAGCAACTGTAGCTAGATTCTAATCCTGGGTTTGGAACATGATATAAAACTGTGAGGTGTTTGATGCTGCAACATCACCATTCTATTAATTTTTAAAGATGTAAACAATCTCTTAGTCAAACATCTTTCTTTTTTATTTCCCTTTTCCATTACTTCTGGCAGCTTATTTTGATTTCAGAATGGCATTTTGTGCATGCAAAGGGTTGTTTTGTTTTTCTTGAAGTATATTTCAACACAAATTTTTTATTTTTTTTATAGTCCCAGTGTAAACAAAATTGAAGTTTGAATTGATGTCTTAGGTTTAAATTCTCCTGCAGAGCACTTGGGGTATAGGTATTTGGCACAACAATTTATGAGAGAAATTTTAAGGGTATTACTTATATTAATGGATGTTGTTGTTTTAAGAGGTCTGAATGGTTTTAGTTGTTGAATTTAGTGGGGGTTTTCTTGTTTGGTTTGGAGCCATGTTTTTTGTTGGTTTAGATGTTCTGGTTTTTTTGTTGGTTTGTTTTGGTTTCTTTTTAAGCCAGCTGAGTATGAATGTATATGGGTACCTAAGGAAACAAGTAATAGCAACATAAAAATATATTATCTACTACTGAAAACTGTCTTGAAACATGCTGTGCCTCTGAAATTAAAAATATCTGCATTGTTCCTTCCACTAAGAGACAATGGTAGCTCAGAGAATGGTAGTGCAGAGAGAATAACTGTTTTTATATTTGCACCTCTACTATTTCTATTTGTGGGTCTTCATTGCTTGTATCAGAAAAATTACATTCTATTTTGCACAATAAAATTAGGTTCTTTTAAGTACTCATTTAGCTGTTTTCAAAATTTAAGTGTTGGATCTATTTCATTCATACATTTGTGGACCTGATTCATAGAATCACAGAATCATTTAGGTTGGAAAAGATCTCTACGATTATTGAGTCCAACCTTTGACCAAACATCTCCTGGTCAACCAGACCGTGGCACATCCAGGTGGATTCTTGGAGTCACCATTCCTGGAGATGTTCACCATCTCCCTGGCAGTCCATTCCAAAGTTTAATAGCCCTTTCCATGAAGTTCCTCCTGATGTCCAGCTTGACCCTCCCTTAGTGCAGCTTGAGGCATTTTCTTCTTGTCCTGTCAGTGGTTTTCTGCGAGAAGAGGCCAACCCCCAAAGCTCACTGAAGTCAGAGGAAAGACTTCACAGATCTTTCTTTCCTTTGTTGTTTTGGTGCTTGATTTTCTTTTTTCTCCACACTGAATGGATTGTGAAGGCAACAAGGTTTTGCTGACAAGCAATTGGATGATTCATGCAAATTTGACAGAAGTAGGAGAGACAGGCCCTTGTACTTTGTACCTGATATTTGAGGCTGTAAAAGCATACAAGTATTGAGGCATAAGCAGAAATGTGCAAGCAAAATCTGATGACAAGCTGCAGAACAGGTCTGAGGAGCTGTACAGGCGCTGCAGTTCCTTAGCTCCTCTCCAGCCAGGTCCCAAAGATGGGCATCCTTTTGTTGGGCTGGCAAGCTTGTCTTCTTAGGAAGGGTTTGTTAATTTGCTGAGTGCCAAACCAAAAATACCCAAAGGAGAGAATGCCAAAGGTGATCAGCTTGCCAAAAGTTTTGATTTCAAACATTTGTCTCTAGAAGAGTGTTGACTTTATGGGGAGGTTTGTACAGCTGAAACACCAGCACCAGGTCTGTATCTGCTTCTTGTTCTTGCTCTCTGTTCCCCTTGTTTTATGTTTTATGTTTAGCAGTTGCCATTAAAATCTTTTCTGTTGCTGTCAACCTTGTATTAATTCACTGTGACATTAAAGCTGGAGAACACTGAAATACAACTAACTAGGCCGAAGAAAGAATGGTGAATATTTTCATAATTGCAATTGCAAATGACTGCTGCAGACAGAAGCAATCTTTAAGTTGCAAAAATTGTTAGGGCATATTCTGAGCTCTTTCTACTCCCTGTCTTAACGTGAAAATTGCCATTTTTGTATTCACACTTTACATGCAGCAGTTTGGGTTAAACATAGTTATATTTATCTGATAAATATATGTTTAAATGTACATATAAAATGTTCACCGTTATTTCAAGTTATCCTCTAATAGGATTCTGGGATTACATGAAAAATTATGAACACTGTTATTTTGAGTGCTTTTCTTGGAATCTTTTTTATAAGAAATATTCTTTTATAATTATTTTTATTATATGATTAATATAATTATTATAATTTTATACTATTATTTTATATTTTTAATTATTTTTCTAATAATCTGCTAAGAGAAGAGAGAGATTAGAGAAATTTAAGAAAAATATAAAAATATTTTAGCACTGATTTTTTCTAAATTTCTATTTTTAAAGCCAGATAATAGTTTATATAGACTCTTCTGATGATTTCTTGTCAGGAAGGTAGCTGTGGGGCAAAATGGATTTGCATACGGGTTAACATTTATACTGAAAGGAGTTTTGAAAGGTATTTCTATGTATATATTGCGCCTTGTTCTTAAAATGTTCTGGATGGTAACATATCATATATACTCCTGCTATTTATATTAAATATTAATCTTTAAAAAATCATGCTGTCTTTGTTTCTATGACTGACTGTATTTGAGAAAATAGTATTTCTTTGTTTATCATGATGCAGCACAAGTTCCTCAGAGGCCATGTTCTGTTTCTACTAGAGAACAGATAAAGGCAAATGCTGCTGTTATCTCCAAATTTAACAGACCTTTTGTCAGTTCCTTCTGTTCTGTGGGACAGAAACACCTTGGAAAGACTGAAGAGGCATCTTGAGGGTGAGAAAGATGAATTAATAAATATTTTCTGGTTCCTCTTCATTCAGAGTTCTTTGTTAGAAGCAGGAGCATGAAAGACTGTTCAGGGCTGTTTGCACGAGATGTTGAAAATTTAGTAGAGCCTGACACTGCAGAAAATGTGGAAAAGGTGGGAAGAGAATAATGTGAAAAGACAACCTGCAAAAGTAAGCATGTGACTTGAATACATTTCATTCCTTGTCCTAGCTGTTGCTGGGTTGTCTTAGAAAACCATCAGGTCACAGAAATAAGTCAATGGTGAGTTACAATTTACTCCAAGCTCCATCAGGAAGAATGAATGAATAAAAACAATTTTTTTTAATATTTTTTTTAAGGAATGTTCAGCTTTTTTAAGAATTTAGGGTTTTTTGCTTAGGGAAAGAAGGCAACCAGGAACAAAGGCACTGTAGGTTAGTGGCATAAACATGTTTTCCTTTGGAAGTGTAAAGCTATAAAAGTGACAATTGGGAAAGCCACTTGAAGAGGAAGAGAAGCTTAGGAAATAAATATATCTGTAGCAGGTAGAGACTGTGCTTGTGACATCCCAGCTGTTATTTATATCCAGCAGCAGAAATAAAAGCGCATTTTATGGATTAATTAAAGGGTTTAGTAAACAGCACTGGTGTTTTATTTAATCTAATGTGCACCAGCTAGAACCAGCTCCCAAATAGTCTTAAGTGAACACAAACTGTCTTGCAAATTCCCTTCTGATACTTATGGATTTCAGGAGGCTTAAGCAGAGAATACACACCCTGGGGTCTGTCAAGACTCACTGAAAGTATTTTTGTGCTTCTTTCTCTGTGTGACGTCACATGCTTTTAGACTTTTCCTCTAACCAATGTTTCTTTCAGAATAGTTTTTGAATAAGGATAGAAGTAATGACTTTTCCTTTTTTCTTTTGTTTCTAGGTGTTCTTTTTCCTCTCAGCAGTGATTCTTTTTTCCTTTATTGTTTGGATCATTAGCAAGCAGGAAGTGCAATAGACCAAAATGTCTCTTAAAGTCATTAATTGAGAAAGTCACCACAGCGTATGTAGTTTCTGCTCATTTTAATTTCTTTATTTTTGAATTACTTTTCAGTTTTTAGGACTAACAACATGGACAAATAGTTGCAATTCTAGAAGATACCAATTTTTTTTTCTGTGAGTATTTTTTTCCCAATTCATATTTTCTCTTAAGTTTATGAAAGTTACATGCAGAGCACATCCCCAAAGGATTTACTGGAAAATTTTACAATGCTAAAATAAACAGAGGGTTGTGGCAACATGCTCTGGTGAAAATAAATGCTGTCTCTGTTAGCTCAGCTGCTCAGGTGCAGGAAAGCAGTTTTCTTCCAGAGTCTCCTGTCAGATGCCTGTAGGACTTTGCCTCATTTACCATTTAACCTTTACACTATGCTTGGCAGAAAATCCACACAATTGCCAAAATGTGATCAGATATTGAGGAAGTCCAGGTCCCCTCCAGTCTCTTGCCTTCACTTGAGGATTCTGAATGAGGGCAGCCCCAATATGTGGATTTCAGGCACGTGCAAAGAACAGAAGTGTGAGTGGGAACTGTGACTATGTAGAGAGCACACTTTTTTCTTTCCCCATGGTAATTTATAGTGACTTTGCTTTCCTCCAGGGACCAGCAATTGTAAACAGTAGTCTGTAAGATCTTGGGGAGGGGAGCTGAGATTGAACCTTCCTGTTTTTCATTCAGATGCACTTGGGTTGCTCAGTGTTCCCAAGGAGTAGCTGAATGCTGGAGTGGAACTGGGCATTTGCTCTGAGTGTGCTGTGACTTTCTGTACAGATGGCATGTACATGCTACCTCTTTATCCCAGTGCAGTCGTTCCAGACTGAGAGTCTGGGAATTTTTTTATTTTATTTTTTTTTTTTTATTTTGTATATTTCTGTTCTATAAAAAAGTTGGGTGTTGGGGGCTGAAAATGTGAAAATGGAAGAAAGAAAAATAAAATAATGAAGAAAAGTATTGTTATGTCATTTTCAAGATATTATTCTTCTTTATTTCCTTTCTACCTGCTACACTATTGTATAATGAATATATTATTTAGGTGAAATAGATTTTCTGTACCTATTCAAATATACTGAATAAGTCAGAATTGAAGTTGATAAAGTTGATATAGTCAAGCTGAGATGTTTTTTTGGTTTTTTGGTTTGTTTTTTTTTTTTTAATCTGAGATACACAGCAACACTGTCCTTGGAATCTTCTTGGCAAATTCTCAGCATTTAGAGAAAAAATGGATCCTTTTCTGTTTCAGCAGTGTAGCTGGGGCTTTGCTGCAGCACTGCTGCCACAGGACTGTGTGCTGATATCTAGCTCAGGAGACAGCAGGAGCAACGCCAGTGTGTTCATGGAAGCAGTGCTTCCTCAGACAAGTGATAATCAGCCTAATGTCGGTGTCATGCTGCAATCAGGCTCTGACAAGGTTTGCAAATATCTTGAAAGGAGCTGCTCATCTTAGAATGCTGTAGCTCAAAGCCCAAGTGGAACAAACCCCAGGCTTGCTGCACGTCAGCTGCAGAATTTGTTGATGAGCACAGCGTGTTCAAACAGAGGCCACCACTATCACTGCCAGCAGGAACAGCCAGATGCACTGGGCTGGTCGGCTACTTAAAATCTTGCTGCATAACCACAGAAACTAAAAATGGAGCTTAAAAACCCATTACACATCTCCAGAGCCATGGACTGCCTTTTTAAAGCTTCAAGGCCATTTTTAATCAGTGCCAAAGTCTTTTTTTAGGTATGTCTGCTCTCTGGAACTTCTGTCTGGTTTTCACCATTCATGAGAACAGAATGAATCCTGGGGAGGGATAGGGCATAGGATGGGGGTTCAAGCAGAGGGATAGTCCATGAACCATCCCAGCTCTGCCACAGGTATGCATGCTCTGCAACTGGGAAAGTCATTTGCTCTCTTTGTGCACTTATTTTTCCAGCTGTGAAATGGGGGCAGCATCTCATCTATAACAGTAACACAAGGGCTTGTTCATTAATGGGTTCCCAGCAAATTTTAAGCTCTCTGAGATGAATAGTGAGAACACTGCAGGAAAAAAAAATACAGGCAGAAAGAGAAAATATCACTTGTTATTCACAGGGCTATCTCTCTGTGGTTTTGAGGAAAAGCAATTTGCTTTTTTCTGCTGTACTGTCTTCACTCTGTGAATATTAAGGGTTTGGGGAAGGCTAAGGCAACATTCTCCATGTGTTGGCAGCTCTGCCACCACAGTGGCATGGTGAAGCCAGCCTGCAGTGGAAGGGCCATGTCATGTGCACTACACCTGCTTTCTATGGGTCTAAAATGACTTTCATGATGGTCCATACTGGAATTACTAAACATGACGTGGCCAGAAAAGACCTAATCTGGTGTTGGTTGCACCTAGGGCTACAAAATCTCTCTCAGTGGTGCTCTGCAAAACTCCAAAAGCCTGTGTTTGATGTACATTTGCTTCCCTGGTGTGGGAGGAGACAGTAACAGCCTAACTGGTATGTAGGGCAGGGAAGTCTTTTTCTTCATCTATGAAACCCAATTGGTATTGCAGTTTGAGATGGCAGACTCTAATGCCACTATTTGACAATTTTAGGCAATTTGTTTCTTCAAGTCAAATATAAAAGACAAAGAAAGAGCCCAGCAACTAAAATTTTACATAAGGTTTGATGCTCTGCTTTTTTTTTTTTTTTAAGACAGTGTTTTTCCTTTGGTCTATACTTCCCTTGCAGTGTTAAATATGGAAGTTATGAAGTGAGAACATTTCTTTCTCAGAAAAACATAAATCCTCTAAGAATCACATAGAGAGAAGCCTCCAAACCAGTGGGGTTTTTGTTTTGCAAGCTAATTTGTAGCTTTTTATCTTATAATGAGCCCTGTGGGGCTGTAGTTGGTCTTTCCACTTGGGCACATTCACTGGTGGAAGACCTTCCTGGAGCTTGCCAGGTTCCCAGCTGAATCCCCTAGATCCTTGCTCTTGTAGAGCAATATAGGGGAGAGTGAGTGCATTTATTGCCTCAGTTACAGCTGTGCTCTCACACTCCATCAGTCCTCAGAGTCTGAAAGGACTCTGAAAGATTCCATGAAGGCTTCCAAGCCACACAGAGAAGGGAAGCACCCTCCAAGGGCACCAGGGATGTCCAAAGCCCCCATGGTGACTCACTGAGATTGTAACAGGTGCAGAATCCATCCTCCTGCTCTGCTTTGTGTCTTGGTTTGAAAAAACAGGAATCTGTGAAGGAAGGCAAAAGCCTCCTGTGAAATGGAAAAGGTAAACCCCCTCCTTCCGAATTATCAAAATTTCAGAATTAAAAGGGCTCTCAGGCAAAGATATGGGAATGGGAATAACAGTTTTTTACTAGGAAGAAAAAAAAAACTAAATAACAATGTAATTTAGCACAAGCAAAAAACCACTGGCAGAGTGAGAAAAACCTGACACCCTGAGAAGTCAGGGTGCTGATAGCAGTCCAGCTAAATGGTGGCTGCTCCTCCTGGAGCGGCGATCTGCAGAAGGGTGTAGATCCTTTCTGAAAATGCGGCGAAGGAGCAGCTGGGCCTTGGTTCCTGATTCCTCTGGGAAATCCAGCGAAGAAGGCTGTCTGTGGTCTCAGAAATGCTTGTTTTATGGTGGCAGGGATGCTTGGCTCCTCCCTCTGGGCAGAGCATCTCCCAATGGGATGATGTAACTAATCTTCCCAGCCACAGTGAGTAATTCAATAGGCCATTAGCAGGCCATTGTCTTCCTGGCAGTGTCATTGTTCTTGAAAGAGATAAGAAAAACTGCCTAACCCCCAACAGATGGCAAAAATAGAATACATGCTTATTTTACAAGCCAGGACACTTTGCAAGTTAAAAAAAAAAAAAAAACAAACACCTGTATTTAAACTTTTGCTTGCTATTTTCTATAAGTTGCAAGGTGATAGCACCCAGTGTCAGGTGGCCTAGGAAAGAGGTTAATAGACCATATCCCAGGACTTCATTGCCAGATCCTGGGAAATCTGAATTTCCATCCCCTTGAAAGACACACTAATTTTTTAGTAGTTGTGAGGATTTTAATATTGTTATGAAAATTTTACCTATAGGAATAGAAAATAAAAATCTGACATATGGAGTTTTGTTCAAATTAATTTGAAATTTGCTCCTGGAGACCTCTCTCTGAAATAATTGAATGACATAATATTCCACTTTAAAATTTTCAGTTTTAGTTTATATTCATGAACTATGGTGAGACTGCAGCACCAGGTCTTTATGGTGAAACAGATCAAATTTGATTCTAAATAAGGAATGACATAAAGATCTGGAATAAAATTCATTTAAAGAAAGAAGTAGTGTCCTAGAAGAATTAAAAGGCATAGTTAAGAAAAACTAGATTCAAACAAGCTTTGCCAATGTTTTTCTGTGATTTCTGATATAATTATCTTTTATATATTTATGCTGAAAATTACAGTCATTTGTGTATTTATGCTGAAAAATACAATAATTAGTCATATTGGCCATGGCTAAATTAATCTTTTTTTCTGCTAATTTATCCCTGTTGGGACAGTGCCATAACAGGAGACCTCAGCTTTTGTTCATTCTATGAATCTTGTCTGGCTCAGGAGAGCAGGTTAAATATCTTTGTTTTACCTGTGTTATCTTCCTGAAGCCTGAAGGACTACTTAGTTATAAATATGCAGGCAAAATCTGTTCCAGTACATGTATGCCTTCTCTGCATTATATCTCTAATAGAAAATGATTGGGAACTGACATACACTGACCTCCAGCAGATAATTATCTGATAAAATTGATACTTCACTTCAAAATGCCTAAAAAATTATACTGTCAGATTGATGTTTATTCCTAAAAGCATTCTGGAGAACTTCCCCTTGATCTTAGATCAGTCCATTGTCAAATTCCTTAAAGGCCACATCATTTATAAATGATATGAACTGCAGATGTATAATTCATGGGGAGCATAAAATAAGGTTTAAAACATTTGTATTAAAAAGGTAAGGTGATCCTATATTAAATCATATTTATGGCCTAATTTTAAAGAATGGAATCCTTCTGACTGAAGTTTAGCGCTTACTTTTTATTTTTTAGAATTTATTGAAAAAAGAGGCAACTGTGACAATGATGTTGGCAGACAAGTGGTCTCTTTCTAAAGTCCTTGTGTTGATCTGTCATATTATTTTCCATTAGCTCCCCCTACGCTTTCTGCAGATTGCTTTCAGCCATATTTTTACTAAATGTTTTTGGAAGTGCAAACTGCAGATTTCACCATCATTGTTTTGACATTGCAAGCTGAAGGTTAATGGAATTTCTTAGTGGGTAAAAAGAAAAATAACGACATTTTAAGTTAAATCATCTTGTGAGTATAGCCAAATTGCAGGAATACTAGAAACCATTGCCATTAAAAATATATTTCAAAAAACCTATTCTGGATGCATTTTACTAATTTTTTCTTCCTTCTCATTAAGGTCTAAAAAACTCCTACAACTTATATATCTTTTCCTACTGCATAAACTCAACTTTGTTATCATCTCTTTTCAAACATCTTTTAGTAAATTCTGAGAAGCATAATAATGATATTTGATATGATAATTTTATTTTTAAAACCTTAACCTTGATGTCATTATTCACTTTTACCAAAAGCAGTAGAAAGCAAAAATTGACATGTAGACTCTGGTTCAAATGAATTTGAAGTTTGCTCCTGGAAACCTCTCTCTAGCAAAACATAAAGATTTGCCACTGTCTATGTTCATAAATGACCTTAATTGTTTAAAGGCCATGTCTTTACACCTTTGAAGATCTGCAAGCATTTACTAATAAGATAGTGTGCAGTATTTTGGCAGAATTCTCTCTGAGATTTGTTTTCTTTGAAGTGTTAACTAGAGTTACATTTGCTTTCCTTTAATAGTGAAGAAAAATAGAAACAGGAATTGTTTTGTTGTAATACATGACAGACTTCTCTTCCCACTTTGCCTCAAAATGATGGGAATTCTGAAGTTTCCTTTTAAAATTCATGGATGCTAGAAGTTAATGATCTTAAGTGAAAGCAGGCAAACTTTTTGGGTGCTTTGGCAATGTCTGACTTAATAATCTTTGAGGAAATTATTTCATCCCTCTTTAGACCTTTGCTCTCACCACACACAAGCAGGCACAGAACAGCCACCTTGCTGGCATGCAGCTCTCAAAGCAAGGGAATGGCCAGGCTGCTGCTACATCTCCCAAACTGACAGTACAATCCCTGTAGTGCAGGAGGAATTTTGCCCCTAAAAAAAATTTGCTTTCCTTCTTTTCCCCCTTTCTGTGCTGTAATCTTGCTTTTCCTTGTTCCCAGAACAAGCAAGCACCTTATTGTCATACCTTGCCTTTCCACACCACGCCCCTTGTGCTGTTATCTCACTCCCCTCCTCCTTTAATCATTTGCCACCTTTGCCTTTTCTCACACATAAACACTGGCTACGGAGTGCTGTTTTGTCATCAGGATGCTTCTCAGAAGTGCTTCCCATCTGGCAATACCAATAATAACAACAGTAATTTTAAGCCTGAATGTTTAGTATTTTAACAATCTACCTCTCTTTTCCTAGTGTCTCTACTGCATTTGTAATTTGACTGTGCTACCCAGTAATAATACTTGGGTTAGCAAAATATGCAATGTGTAGAAGAACTAACAATAGACTTGCCATGACTTAGCTTTTAAAGGTGTGGGCTTTCTACTATCCCTCTTCAGAAAACTCTTCTCTTCTCATCTATTCTCCCTAGTTTAGGATAGGAAGCCAAAACATTTAACGTTACTTTGTTCAAGTTCACTCATAAAATTTTTAATCTGCCTCAATAATTTCCCTCAAGATGATTATTTCTTAAAACAGTACCTGAAATATGATAGCAAATAAAGAATAGGGTATAGCACTGCATGTGTTTATTAAAGTACGATCACATCAGATAACCTGATATTTTCATTATATTAGGATTTTAAATAACTGATTTCATAGGCAAGGAAAATATTATATTTTAGTCTGTGGGGACTTTTGTAATTAATTTGAAATGGTACTATGCAGAAAATTAGCTTTGTTTAAGAAGATGGAGATAATAAGCAGAAATTTGAGATCAATAACAAATTTTCAAAAGTTTTGGTGTTGGAGCTGATGAAGTTCACAAATGAAGTTCCCTTAGGATCACTCCTGAGGCTTTTCTTTCACTATTTCATTAATACTTTTCACATAGGGACTATGACAGTGACAACTGTTTGTAATGTTAAGTGGTATTAGCTGTATACAGGAGAGCAAAACTTTCATACTGGAAGAACTGGATAACCCCAAGGAATGGCAATACACAGGAAGAGCAGACTTTTCTATTGCAACATAAAGGTGGTCTTTTGGGGGCCAATATAAAAAGAATTCCCATTTTCAAGTAGAAGGGAACCATTTGGAAGTGATGAAAACTATGTGTGCAATTTTAGGAACAGTTATGTTCTTCCCTTGTAGTAGAAGTATGAAAAAGGGAAACAGGACTCCAAGGGTTACAAAATGAAAGCCTTGGAAAAATTTGTAACTGGAAAAATTTAACTCCATTGTACAAAGACCTGTGAGATTTAACTTGAAGTAGCATTGAATAGTCTAAAATAGTTAGAATTTTAGCTGTGTAGTTGACAAAGAGGACACAATCACCAGCAATCTTTTTATTTTATTTTTGGAAAACAGTGGGGGGAAAAAAAATTAAGAAGAATGTGATTTACAAGTAACAAAATTGGTGGTTTTCTGTAATGCTTGTGAAAAGCACCAGATGAGCAGGTTTCTATGGAATGTCTGTCAGGACAAAGTGGTACACACTGCTTTGGTGCTTCTCACCACGGAGGCTTCCCTCACCTCTGTGGTGCTCTGTTACCATGCCCTGACCATTCCTGCTCTCAGAGAACAGGAATGCTCTGCTTCAGTCTGCTGAGCCCAGGTCTTGCCACAGGGCTTTATGAACCTCTTTCTAAGCTGTTACCTCATGCCTACAGAACTAAGCTATCTTTTAATAAGGGGTTTAATTACAGAGATGTGATAATGCTATTTCTCCATGTAAAACAAGTATATACAGATTTATGTTTTGGTACTTCTACAAAGGTGTTCTTTGTTTCTGCCTTTATACAGGTGACTACACAGACTGTAGGAATGTGAAAGTAATTTAATTTTCAAGGCCATTCTTCTTCTGATCTCTAGTGTAAGAATTGTGATCAGTGCTACTTTTTTGTACTGGGAGAAACAAACAGGTGACCCAGGAGATAGTTTTGTACTAGAGGCTGATTCAACACAACAAATTCATTTCTTTTTAGGCTGCCAATCACCATGATCTTACAACTTTCATGTGATATAAACAAAAATGTTGCTTTCCAAAGCCACAAATCTCTCATAAACACCTCCATGCCATCCTGTATGTTTTAAGGAAAAAAAAAAGTGCATATAGAGAGATTAAACACAGGAGTTTTCCCAGTCCAAATGAAGTCAACATAAACTTCATTGTGTACTTAAAGCCATTGTAATTTGTACTTTCTTGAATAATACTTTTTGCATTGTGGGAGGTGTTGCATCACAAGCAGCCTTAGGTGTTTACACCTTACTGATGATATTGAGCAAAATGCAGACCATGAGAAGAAAATAATCAGCTGGTGTTTGAGAATCTCTTGCAAACATCTTTGTGAAACAATTTCAGAGTCAGCTCATAAGGGGGTCACTGGCTGTTCTGCTCTTTTGAATGTCCAAGGGTGATGTAAAGGGGAAAAATGAGGAAAAATGGTGTATTCTCTCTCCTGCCCCTGATCTCTTTCAAATGGTAAGAGAGAAATCTTCAGTTTCTCTGGAACTAGCCTTATTTCAGTATTAAATCAGACAGAAATTCTGTCTATTTACCCTGGAGTGGGCAGGGAGGCCTTCTGGTTCTGCCAAGAATAAATCATAGATGGTGATAATAAGATTAATATTAAAGTGTGCATGCTAAAGAGCAGCAGCGTTTGGGTTTGCATCACCACCAAGAGACAACATGTCAAGCTGGCTTTTATGGAACGTTTCTCCAAAAGAAACTATATCAGGAAATAGTCCATGGGTGTGGGAGAGACCACACTGGATGAAGTGAAATAAATAAAGCTATTTTGCTGAAGTATTCAGGACTTGAATAAGCATGTGTTTGGAAGCGACAAACAGATGGGCAGAGGAACAATTGTTTTCAATGCAGGTTCGAATCTGCTTATGGTTTACACTTCTTGGATTAGCTTTAAATGAGCAAAGACTATCTTCATAATTATTATCTTTTGTCATCATTCTGGACTTCCTCCTCTGTACCTAACAAGGCTTAAGTATAACTTAAGAGGGAAAGGGACTTTTTCCCTTTCTATATGGAGAGGAAAATCTGCCAAATTCTCCTAAGTATAGCTTAAAGAAAGAGAATTTTGATGGAGAGGGAATGGGTAATAATATTAACATAAAAATAACATTCTTTGCAACAACCTCTTTAATAATGAAAAAAGAAAATATGCAGATAAAATGCTTTGATAGTGCAGGACCTGGGCTAACACAAACTGACATTATCATCATCACCATCAAGAGAAGTTCATCCTGCTGTTGCTGTACCGTACAAAGAAGGTTAGAAATTATAAACATGCCCTATGTTTTCAAATCAGTTACTTGAATTAAATTCCTTTGTATCTCTTTACTTTTGTTCTCACCTATTTTTATTCATCACCCTTTCTTCTATATATGTGTTAGCAGAGGCATGTGTATCTTTTTTTTCCCCAAAAAAAGGCTTGATTTCAGTAGAGAAGTTATCCCCTGAATGGATTCAGCATTCATAGGCTTAATTTTCCCATAACTGATAGCAGGTTAATTGGAGCTAAAGCATTTTCTTCCCCATTCTCTCAAACACACACGTAACAGAACATTTTTTAAATTATTTAAAATATTGCTTTCATAAGTTAGGGTCTGAGTTATCCTAACTTTTTGCTCAGAAAAAGTTTCTTCTTGGAGGGAACCTCTGGATAAACCAACAGTGACAATTCCATGTTTGTCCCTCTCCTTTGCTTTCTTCTCCTTCTTCTACTTGTTCTGGGATCCAGAGGCCAGCCAAGGAGGAAGGGGAAGACCAGGAGAAAGGTTTTGAGGAAAAGTTGACTTGTATCAGTATATGCTAAGACTGTTCCTTAATTTAATTGATGAACCGAGAGCTGAATTCATTAGGACATTTAGCCTCTACCATATGTGGAATAAAAATTCTTTTCCCCACTATTTGTATGCCTGAGTGCTTAAAATTATAATCTCCTACTTCATGTACACATTCAGTGTGTGTACTGTTAAAGAATAGACCCTTCCTTCCTTCCTTCCTTCCTTCCTTCCTTCCTTCCTTCCTTCCTTCCTTCCTCAGACCCTTCCTTCCTTCCTTCCTTCCTTCCTTCCTTCCTTCCTTCCTTCCTTCCTTCCTCATCCAGTTAGACTGGGTTTATATCTTCTCTGCTCAAACATTCCTTTGAAGGTTCTGCTATCAATATGAAATTACTTTTTATTAACTGAAAAAATATATATATAAAGTGAGTATAATCTGAGCACAATACATTGTTCTAAGCAGCAATGAAAAAAAGCAAAGTATTGTTTACTGTAGCACAGTAGAAGTGGTCAGTGCCTGTGGTATCCACTCAGCTTGTATTTACTCAAATACTGTTAAGAGCATTTTAGCCAAAAACAAATTTAAAAGGCCAAACAGAAGAGTAAGAGTGAATAAAAGACAGGAGGGAGGGAGGGGAAATGCTGAAAAAAGCTAAGGAAGTGAAATGGATAGACTTGTGGAAAGGGGAGGGAGGAAAAAGAAAAAAAGATGGCTGGCAAGGATAAGGAAAGTGAATAGGAATAAAGAAGAATGTTTTTATATGTATGTTTGAATTAATGTTCAAGCCATGTCTATTTCTGATAGTACTCTCTGTACATACACATAGACAAGCTTATATGAGACAGAACTGAAAATGATGCCATAAATGCCTAAAAATATCAGTTAATATAACTTTTTCTATAAATTCACAGAATGCTATATTTTTACATAGAGAAAATTAGGTGACAGAGAACCTGTGAGGATTAATTGGAAGGAATTAATGTGGAGTCTGTATCTTCAGAGAGATTTTTATTTCAAGATGCCAAATCATTCTCATAATGTACAGTTGTCCTCCATGGGTTCACTCACTCAGCCCTAGAATATTCCTACCAACTTCTCACAGGCTTCTGTTTCCTCTTTGCTTCTTACAGCTACACCCAGCGATGGGTCCCATGAACTCCCTTAGAGTGCTGGAATGAGAGAATCCATATTCTCTGCTTTCATAGTTATGGAAGCTTGCACTTTATGTGAAGATTTAAACACCCTTTGCACATGCTAGTTATTAATTCAATCCATCAGAAAATAAACATGCATGTGAACTCTATCCTATTACATTCTGTGGGGATTTTAGTCTGCTTCTTCCTTACGAAAAAATTCAATTAAGACAAACCAGTGTAATTATGTTAGTAAAATCTATTTTGATCATTGAAATTACAGTGAAAATCATCTCTCCTGCATAATTGGTAATACAAGTTATCAATTATTTAAGGAAATAGGTACTTAGATCATAACAGCTAACAGCTAACTAATTTTGTGACCTTTGTAAGGTCTGTCCTAGAGATATCCTTTTTGAAGTTAGTAAGTAGTGCTTACACCAGCCCACAAGTCCTGGAAATTAATTTCATTAAAGATCTCCTATGGATGCTTTGCATTGTATTGAACATATTTTGAATCTGCCAGCATCCTAGGAGTTAAATCATATTCTGGTCACCAATGAAATTTCCATTTATTATTGTACAAGGTATAAATACTAACTAATGGCTGTAGCCATATGTAAGCCTTTGAGCCTTTGAAAAGACAAACCTGTCCGTGTACATTGGAGGTTTTGTGCAGAATTGTCTCATAACATGTTGTGCCACCTACTTTTTCCTCACTTCCATAAGCAACGCTCAGCCAAGATCTAACTAGGTGTTTTTTGTTAGGTGGTATGACTTGCTATTTGTGGGGGCGTTGTGGGTTGTTTTTAACTGTTCTGCAAAGTGATGATCCCATGGTAATGGATCACTTGTTTCTGCAGGGCTGGGAGAAACCACCAGTCAATTTGTGAAAGACTCACAGAAGTTCTTGATCAGTTGCAAAGATTACACAGAGAAAAAAAATTTTGGCTTGGTCCTCCTGGAAAGCTTGTCTTATTTTTATTTTAGTTAGTTTGTATGGCCATGTAAACCATCAGGCAAAATAATGAAAGAAAGGGGGAGAGTATCTGAAATTTATCCCTCAAAAAGCAATTTAGAAATAATTGTTAATTCAATACAATAACTGAGGTTCAGAGAGCAAAGCAATTGGCCTCCATGTGCACATGTAAAATTTGGGGGTTTGGGAGTGTAATTTTCTTTCTCAATGGATACACATTCAGTAAATGCCAGTTTAATGAAGGGAGAATTGTAAATAATTATATCAGAACTTCTTAAAGGTTTTTTTTAGGTTGAGTCTGTGGGTCAGAACTAATTGTGATGACTAGGAACAGGTTAGATTTCTTTTTTTGCCTTGCCAGTGTTCCTTCTTGGGTTTACCTAAATATTCCCAGGCTGACACTTACCCTGTTCTTAACTGAACAAAAACTGCTTATAAACCAAGTATGTCAAGTGCATCTGATTTTAACACCCTTTCCGGATCTATGCTTCATATTCAAGGAAAATAAAGGTATTGTTTCCTGAACAGGATTTCATTTATTTGTTAAAACCGGTATTTGAAGCTGATCTGAATTTGTAGAATTAGGGAATCAGTTAATGGCCAGAGTGAAGTTAAATGGAGCAATAAATTTGAAGTTATGATATTGCCATTAAGCATGCAGACTGAGGTTCTTCAGAGCAGCTTATGCAACACAAATATACAGCCTCTATAAAATGGAATGGGAGCTGCATAGTTGCAACTCCAGCACAGTTTTAAATGTTTATGGCTTATTTTAAATCAATTTTGCAATCCTTTTGTATATTTTTGTTACAGTTGATCACAGGAATTTTTTTCTTTGCAAGTTGTGGTTGGCTTCAATTCTTCCAGAGCCTTCTAAATTCTGGATCAAATTTAAGATGCAAAAAACCATAATTTTTGAAATGCTGTGGCTTTAAGAACAGTAAAGGACTGAGGGTGGGAATGAAAACAAGGTTGTGACCTGGATTAACTACACTTTTGATAGATTAAGTTTATTTTAGCAGTTTGGGCCTCTCTGAAATGGAGACTGGAATAGAGAAATGTACTGGTTTTTTTTTTTTCAAAAGGCCCTATTTCCTGCAACTTCATTCTGGTCTGCTTTCTTCCTGTCATCTCCTTGGTCTCAAGAAAGACTACCTGACTTGTTTATGTAAACCTGATGACAGAATTTGGACAAACAGGAAAGTAAGGAAATCACTATGTGCTCAATTCTAGGAGGAAGGCAAATATATTCCATATTTCAAGCAACATTTGGCTTTAATAATAATACTACAAAGGGAAGAGATGTTGCCCAGACAGAAAGCAGTATTCATGGAGAAAGAATCAGAAAAGTGGAGAAGGTATGTTCAATCCTTTGAGATTTACTTTTGTGAAAGCTAGCTTAAATGGAAAACAGAGACTACATATTGCTGTATAATTTTTTGATAGTCACGGCTTAGCCAAATCCCTGAGGTTAAAATGTTTAAAGAAAATAAACAACAAAAGAAATAAAATTAAAACAAAATACTCTCAAGTGCTCTGTAAAACAATCTTGAAGACTATCCAGAAAGGACATCTGTTGTTGGATGATGGAAAAGTACATGATAAACAACCAAAGAGCAGTGCCACTGGCATGGAAGGATACATTTTCAAATTGTCAAGATAAACTTGTGGAACATAGTAATACCTTCCTCTCATGTCTGTAGAATTTAGTGCTTCACAGGATAAAACCAAGGAAAAATAAAATCCATTTCAAGGTGGACAAAACCAATGCACAGACACAATTTAACTAAGATTGTGT
This sequence comes from Passer montanus, assembly GCF_014805655.1. NCBI lineage: Eukaryota > Metazoa > Chordata > Aves > Passeriformes > Passeridae > Passer > Passer montanus. Next base: position 9,432,437 of record NW_024367483.1, read on the forward strand.
GTTAGAGCCCTAACACAGCTGGAAATTGAACCAGGGTCAGACTGGTGCTTCATTTGATAAGTCATATCTTATTTGATAAGTCATATCTCTCTATGGCATAGTGGGGCAAAGTTCTGTCAATTTTTTTGTAAATGCATTTACTTTTCTTGAGGATTAGAGAGCTCCTGGAGAGAGAATGCAGAATTGTTTGTCTTTCTGCCATCATGTGCAAAATTTTTAGGGTTATATTTGTACTCAACTGGTATTATCAGTTAAGTATTTTCTAGGTATTTACAAAGAGTCCAATACCCGTTTCAGTCATTTCTTCATAGTGGCAGCAAGATTAGCCCAATGTGTTGTGTAAGATGTTTAAACCCGAATTCAGCTGGTGGAAGGAGATCAATGGAAGAAAAAAGCTGGCACGGCTAAGTAGTGTGGGTCCCTGACCCAGCCCATGGTCTCAGAGGATGGTGATGAGGTGGGTGGACACATGGAAGTGGTGTTAACAGCATTGGAATGGGCTGTATCCCTCAGGCTGATTCAAATCTGCCCAAGCAGCCAAACCCCTACAAGAGGCTCAGATAAAATAAGCCCACATCATCTCTTGTACTCCTTAGGACTTACCTTTTTAAACCTTTCATGCAAACCCTTCAGTATTTTGAGTCTTCAGTCAGGACTAGAGGTGTGGGACACGGATGAAGGATCAATCACCCTCTTCAAATTTGTGATTATTTACGTAGGTCAGGAGAGATGCTAGCATAAATATCTGAAAAGCAGCCACCTGAATAAGGAGTGTATGAAGATCCAATTAAAACTTTTTTTATTAATACTTATATGCTTTGTTTCTTTCAAAGGACAAGGGGGAGATATTTTTTAGTTGGAAATATGAATAAGTTGCTGCAGTCCCATGAAACCTCCACTGTGAGCATCCCAGTATCTCAATCAGCCCAAGTAGGTTCATGATCAGGATATGCTCACGTTACTACCACTGAAGCAAATACATTTTAAACAGGTCTACTCTAACTTAGGACTGCCACAGACCTGCATGTGAGATACAAGCCAATCTTAGGCACCTTATTTTCACCATACCAAGTTGGTGTTTGCTTTCAAACAGGGAGTAGGAGGAAGATCCAATTAAAACTTTTTTTATTAATACTTATATGCTTTGTTTCTTTCAAAGGACAAGGGGGAGATATTTTTTAGTTGGAAATATGGGCTCTCCATATGAATAAGTTGCTGCAGTCCCAGGAAACCTGCACTGTGAGCATCCCAGTATCTCAATCAGCCCAAGTAGGTTCATGATCAGGATATGCTCACGTTACTACCACTGAAGCAAATACATTTTAAACAGGTCTACTCTAACTTAGGACTGCCACAGACCTGCATGTGAGATACAAGCCAATCTTAGGCACCTTATTTTCACCATACCAAGTTGGTGTTTGCTTTCAAACAGGGAGTAGGAGTGAGTTACATTTCGGTAGCATGTAACTCTTTAATATTCAGACAGGCATAGTGAACTGGCAAGGCCAGAATATTGCATGTCAAGGTTTAATTCTCTGCTGTACAATAAAATTTCTAGACTGCTTTCCAAAAATCACAGAGGAACAGAGCCATAAATCTCCTCTGGTCAACACTTTAGATTTGGAGTGACAATGCCAGGAGTCTGCTAAGTGTTAAAGTTTCTTGTGATATGTGTGGATTCAGCTACCATTGTCTTCAGTTTCTATTTCAGCCAGACTTTTTTGACTGTGTGTGGAGAGAAGATACAAGTAGTCTCTTCCTGACCAAAATTCGGATTCAGCTTAGAGACTACCCAACAGGTAGAGAAGGAAGGATCCAGATTTAAGCACTTCTTCTCTGGATCCATTTTTAAGCACTTTCTTCCCTGGATCCATTTTTATCTCCTGTGAGAGGGCAGCAGTGTCTGCCATCAGTAACTATTTAATCTCCCACTTTGAAGCTGTTCCTTTGCATGCACTCACTAAAGCAGGACTAGATGCTGGTCTCCTGGGAGAATGCCTTCAGCAGTGGTCAGGCAGACATCTTTTTTCTTTTGCTTCTTTCTTGATGTTTCTGTACTTTAGACAGAGCTGAACAGGAAAGATTAGGAACAACTGTGAAAGTTGTTGAGGTATGTGCAGTGAACATCAGGATCAAGGTGCTTCTGTGTGCACATTACAAAGGAAATTTGAACACATCAGCCTTGTTGATGGAGGCTTAACTCTGCAGGGACTTTATGTGCCTATGGATAAGGAAATGTTTAAACCAGAATATAAGCGTTTGTGTACAAAAATATGCAGACCTCAAATTGAGATTCTTTTGTTGTTGGTTTTTTCCCCTCCACAGGTGAAATTGTTGGATACATATATGTCTAAAAGTTGGATTATTTTAGTTTTACAAGTCACAATTATATTGTAACTATCTTCTGCCTGTGATCCTACTTGTCTCTTCTTTTAGTACTATGTTTAATGCTTTGCACACTGGGTAGTACATCTTTCTGATTCAAAGGAGGGAGGTTATGAGCCTGGGAATTTATGCAGCTGGTGTCTGCAGAGACCTATGTTTCCAAAATTCCTTGGAAAGTATTTACCTTCTGCCAGTAATGATGTGCTAATATTCAATGGTAATGTATCCTCACATATTAACTGATTCAATGCTGCAAAAAAAGTGCTACAGGAAAAAAAAAAAAGAAAACTGCCAAAGGATTGGAGGCAGGCAATGATCAGGTTGTATTGCTATAAGTAACGAAAGCTGTGTGACCTGGTTTACTGACAACCTGGTGATCCAGAATTATTACAATATGGGTAGGAATTAGTGGATTTTAGAAATTATCTGTATTTAAAATTAGAAGAATAATACCTCCATATTCAGTAAAGTTACTCATTCAGGGTAAAATGTTGGAGTAAATTGAGATAGCAAGGAAAATGGTCACAGTCAAATTCTGCTGCTTCATTTGAGACTTGAGATCAATAAAACAGGTGAATGTGAATTAGTTAAGAGGAAATCTAAATACAAACACATATCTTGGAATTAATTTTTTGTTTTTAGGATGTCTGTGTATGCCTTGTTTCCTGTTATTCAGCTGGGGTTTTGTTTTATGAAAGAAGACCAATTCCTTCTTCAAAGGGATTGGGAAAGGACAAGGACCGTGTCATCTTGTGAACAATCAAGGGTATGAGCATGTGTAGATTTACAGTTTCAATTAGAGATAGTAAATTTCTGGTATAAAAAGGATTTGTAAATTATTTGATAGAGGAAATTATTGCTTAGCACTTGGAGACAAAAAAGTATTTAGCAGAAAGAGCAGGCAATAAAGTAGATGTGATGGTCTTCAGGCTATGACCCTGGTTTCTGAAGGTCTGAGATGAATGTGTGATCTATCAAATACATTTAAACCTGAAAAAGGGAAAAGTTGGAGTGTCTTCAATTTTATTGTGGTCTTTAGGTACTACGATAGGCTCCCTGTTTTGTTAGCATGAAGATCACTTTATTTTGTTAGGATATGGCTGTTACTGAGACATAAGTGCTGATGGATAATAGCAAAGCTAAAAGGAGCTATATTTGGAACAGCTTGGTTTCTAGAGCTCTTGCACTTCCCCCCTATTGTCCTGTGTCTCTCTGGAGCCTTCAATAACTAAAGGGAAAAGTTGAAGAGCTGCTTATGAGCTGCTTCAAAAAGAGCAGCAGTAGAAATCAACAAGCTTCCACCAGGTAAATGAACTGTTTATAGGTTAAAAAAAAATCAGATTTTTTTCCTTTGATATTTCCAAATACTGTCAGACACCCTGCCCCTTCCAAAAAAAAGTAAAAAAGAACCAGCATTAGGTTATTATACTCTGACACCACTTGCATTCTGTCTGTAAGTAGCTTACAATAAGTTTTATACATAAACATGGAAATTGCCATGATTTATTCTGAACTGACACTACTCTCTGCTTATACAGAGTTGCTGCAGCTATTCCAGAATAAGAATTTTGAGAAGAGTAAAAAAGGACGGTTTAGAACTATTTCTGATTTCTCTGGACAACAGAAGTGGAAGAATAAAAAGGAAACTAAAAAGGCAACCAGTATGGAATTCTTGGATTTATGTTTTACTGGCAGTGTAGACTTTTCATTCTATGTACAAGTACAAAAGATATGACAGTGTCAAATGGAAAGAAATTCCAGTAGACATATCAGTGCAGCTGTGTTTTCAATAAAGTAACAGTTTAAATTGTTTTATCCTATGTTACATTGCATGGGAAATAGGCTTCTAGACAAGGGAAATCCTTACCTAGAACTACAGCTATTAAGAAACAGGTTTTGGAGAAATAATTGCTTGTAAGGAGAGATGCCTGAGGTTAGGATTTGCAGTAAATACCTAGGAAAAAGCAGAAATAGATTTGAACAAAATATTGGACTTTGGTTAGACTGTGATGTCATAGACCTGCTGAAGTTGAGGGGTCCTTGACAGCATCTATCCCTTGAGGATAAACAAAACTGAATTTCAATTCTAGACATTAGAAAAATGAGTAAAATTGAGACAAATGAGGAGCTTGCATTTGTCTGAGACAGCATCAGTTAGGAATCTTAAAAGGAGGTAATAAGAATTTAAGACCTCTTTTGAAAGTATAAAATAAATCACTCTTAAAGTAGAAAAATAAGATTGTGGAGCTGAAAAAAAATAGGAAAAAGGGGGGGAAACAGTAAGAGAAGCATCTCAAAAGGAGAATAAAAATGGAAAAAAGGGTCAATAGAAGCACGGTGCAGAGTTTTGGACTTGTCTGCAGCAGTGTTAACATGACAGATACAACCATGGTCATGCCACACATGAGAATGCCTTCTTCCAGAGGAGGAAGGCTTTAATGTCAACTGTAAACTTGCCTGGCAAGTATGGAAATTTCTATAGAAACAAATAATCTTTTAAAAGAGAGTTGGGTTTCTTGGTTAATTTTTTTGTTGTTGGTGGTGGTGTTTTTATTATTGTTGGTTTTAATTTTTAAATTTTTATTATTTTTATGTGTCTAGAACTGAAATACAGCATATCATTAAAAAGGTGTAACTAAACCAGTTTCTGGATAATAAAAGTGAGAGTGGGGGTAAATTTTTCAACTGAACCAGCTGAAACTGGTGAACTGCTTGAACTGGTGAACAGTTGAACTGCTTGACCAGTTTCTTTTCAAGTAAAAATGTTTATCAAAAGAACTGACCCTTTTTGTCTAGAATTGACTCGTTACCATTGCTTTAAATACCTTTCTTTCTGCAATGATTTTCTTTAAATCCTGAGTTCTGTTTCAATCCTCAGTGAACATCAAGATAACATGATATGCTTGCTCTCTGCTTGTACTCATCATTCTTTTATGTATCTTAGTTCCAGTGCATGAGAGAGAGATCTTATTTACATAAGGTACATAGACATTTGATTTCATAGTCAATGCTGTATGTCAATATTAAGACAAGACACTCAAATTCAGTTCTCAGCTATTCAGGTTGTAATTCTAATACCCTAGTTTTAAGTTCTGTGAATGTTATTAATTTTCTTGACATTTTTTTATGAACAAATTGTTGATATTTATATAATTTGTAACTGGAGAAATGCAAATTAGTCAATCAGGAATGGTGGTCAGTTTTACTTTCAATTATTCAATCATAGTATTTTATTTGGTAGAGGTTTAATTCTAACATGCATGTTAGCTATAACTTGAGAAGCACATCCACATGACAGAGCTACAGTCTAGTCCCAGTATTGTTTGTTCAACCACCATTAGTAACATTACAAGAATATTATGCTTAAGAGTTTTACTTGTAATAATTGAGATGTATGATGTATAGCTGTATCTATGGAGCTCTAATTATAGAACAAGCAGAAATGAAAAAAAATGTATTTTTATTGTCAGTCAGATATAGATTCTCCTGAGGAAATTAATCAAAATACTATTTCAAATTCCCTAATCACCCACAAGACATTTTTCACTCTTTCTCAATCCTCGGGTTTCTGTCTTTGTTTGCTCTGGGGAGTGGTGAAGGAGAGAAGTCAGAGAAAGATTAGAAGGGACACTGTCTTCTTAACTGAAGACAGTTCAGTGGGATTACCTGAGTAGATATTCTGTAATATTCTGTGCATATAACCTGCAGAGGTGAAAACTGCAAAAGGAGTAGTAAGTTCTTGGCAATATCATCAACGTCACATAAAGCATTTCTAGAGAGGGACTTCTTTGATATTTGACCTTGATGCAAAAATTCACGAAGGAATTTCATCTGCCCTTTGTTGCTTATATCTTTATGTAACCTTGTAAATCTGTAGCTCCCAATGTGCTGCATTTGCTTTTTTGTCATGACAGGAGATGCAAGTGATTTCAAATTAACTGGTCAATACTAGTGCATTAATGCATGAAAAATAACCACAGACTTCCTGGATTCTAAAGACTGCAGATCAAGACTGCATGCTATGGGATAAACAGACCTGCAACTCTTCTTTAAGCTGTGCTAACTAAAAAACTGCCAATTCAAAATATTCTTGCCTTAGAGACAGGTTCCTGTGGCAAAAGCAAAATGAAATCCCCAAACACCAACAACCAAAAAACCCCAGAAAACCCAAATAAGATAATCAGAGCTAACTAAACATTAAAAAAAATATTCACATCAGGTTTACAGTCCGAATGAGAGCTCAAAGTCATCATACTGTAGTCTTTCAAGCAAACCTTAAATTTTTGGGCTTGCTTTGGTCTGGGAATTTTTAGATTTGTTTAGAAAGTGAAGATCTGTGTATCTGCCTGAAAGAAGTACTACCAGATCAACAGATCTGTTGTACAGAATTACCATGTCTGTAGGTTTTAATGCAGCAGACATGACACAGACAGAAATGCACAGTCTAGACCTTTTTGAGCTGCAGTAACAAATACAGAGGGTGGGATGGAAGCAGGTGGTTGCCACAGCAGAGTTTCTTGCCTGTGAATGTTCTGTATGTGTCACCTCTTCTTTGCACAGCAGCTTCAGAGTTGCTGATTTAGGGCTACAGGCCATGTGGTTTTCCAAATGGAAACAGGGTGAAGGGGCCAGCCTGGTGTGTTGAGGAGCTCATTGAATCCCACTGTACTTGCTGTGGCCAATCCCATGTTCTGGGCCACATTTCCCGCATAGATCTGGCCTTCACAAGGTGTCTTCAGGAGTTCCCACAGCCTTGTCTCACCATCCCAACACCTGCAATGAAACTGCAGCAGTCCAACCCTGAAAGGAATGTAGAAAACAGCATCTAAACAGCAGCTTTTAGGCAACTAAATGACTACTCATTTAAATACCCTCTGCTGTCCTGGACACTGATTCTTTTTACAGAGCAGCTCCCCTCAAGACAATAGCATGCATTACATGATTGTAAAATCGGTGTAAATGGGATCAAAACCAGACCCATTAGCTCTAATTAGGGAATGTGGTGTGATCTTATTTCACTGCACTGTATACAGTCTCTGTGGCTGTTATTTCAAGTGACAGACGTTTGTTTTCCAGCACTTAACTTGTGCATAGAATTAATGGTAATGCATCCAAGAACTGATATTGCTAATATGCAGCATTAGCATAGCTCTTTCTGTCCCTAGCTTCTGCTGAGAAAAGGATTCCAAAAAGAGAGAAAAATAGCTCAGACCCTCTGGAATAATGACATTTCTGTCTTCTATAGTGAAACATTTCAGCCTGATGAGTGTTGAAAATATAGACTATTATTCATTTTTCATGGTAGTGGAATCCATTTTCAATGCATTGTACATTTCTATCAGGGCATATCATTTGCTCCTCCTAGAAGCAGGGAAAATTCTGCAGACAGATTTTTGCCTGTCTTTAAACCCCTGACCAGCTGACTAACTCCCAAGGTTTAATAGCTGGTAGGCGTCTGTAGGCAAAAGTAAAAGAAACGAGTTCATCAAGGAACTACATCATGCTTCCAACATGTGGCAACATGAGTGCCTCTTCACCATCTGTTATTTGTGTGAGGATTTTATTATGTAAATGACAGTACACACGGCGCCCTAAACAAAGGAAGATCATTCCCCTTACAGCATGTTGCGACTGCCAGGCTTCTGTGTCAGCCCTGAAACAAATAATGAAAGCAGCAGAGCCATGGCAGGCAGAATATCTTGGGTTCTTCTACTTCTCCTCTTGAAAGGGAGCAAATATCTTGATGAATAATTTGTTTTTTGCATGTATTGTGACTCATAAAGATGGGTAGTAAATGAAACAGTGAAGAGTAGACAGGTAGAACTAAGTTGAGGTGAGCCTTACAGGCTTAAAAGACATTCAAGAGACAATCCTGCAAAACTGTGGAGACTTCTAAACTCTCTGGTGTCACTGAGAGCCAAAAATAGGATATTTGGCTCCTAAATCATCTGCAACAGACAAAAGGTGTTGTGGGATAGGGTTGGAAGTAGAATTCTGCCCTACATCCTGATTTAAAATTTTCCATTAAATTACCAATTTAAATTGAAATGTAATTATCTTAACTGGCATATTTTTGGCAGCTGTAATGAGAAAAAAAAAAAGAAGAAAAGAAAAAAATCCCTATGCTACACTGGATCAAGTAAAAGCCCATAGGAGTTCTAGCACTGGCCCTTAATCAAAGTCTGCAAAGACAAAAAGCTTTGAGCTAATCTATGCCAAGCCATGTTGGACAGTATGGCACTGCCAAGAGCATCCTTCTGGTGGCATTTAAAGCACCTGGTGCCCTAGGAAAAGAAATCATATCCAAAGCTGTAAATTCTCCTTTTCCCTTATACCCATCTACCGACCAACAGGGGTTGCTGTGATAGCAGCACAATACTGCATGGGAAAGAATACACACCACTAATTTTATCACATTAATTTTTTTAATGTGTGGCACACAAGTAGTTATCTGCACACACACTCTTCCTTATTGGGCGTTTCATGTGGTTTAATATAATTAAAACATTGCTGTATTTATTGGTTTAACTCAAATCTTAATTTGATAATTGGAAAACATATGCATTAAGGATTAATTTTTATTCCAGATTAATTTAGAAGTAAATGAAAGCAGTGTCAGAGTTGGCCAGATTGATGATTTTAGGGTGCTTGGTTACTTCTATTGCATTAGTTTTTGTGATTTCTTACACTTATATTTGTCAGCTTTTCCTGACTTAATTATGATTAAATGTTGAACTTTACAGATGGCCAACTGCTGGCAGTGCTGTATTGATCAGTTGCTTTTATTAATGTGTTAAATTTTGTGGTTGCAGCAGGATCATATTTTGAGATAGAACAGCTAATAGCTGAAGAACTCTGCCATGAAAGTCCCAAGCAGCCCAGCCTTAGCAGGTATTCATTTTTTTTCAAGTTATCTTTTTTTAATTGTTATTATTATTTATTTATTCATTAACATCTAAGTTCATTAAAGATATGTCTGGAATATTTTCATGCTAAAGGACAAACCTGTGTTACTTTTTAACAGGTAGCAAAGAACAGAATGTGTACAGAAATAATACATCTACAACTGATGCCTGGAAGCACAAGTGGCTTTTTTTTTTCCTGAGGTCCTCAAAATCAAAATCTGTACTTTCTGTGGGAACCAGTTGTCATGGGGGGGTTTTCAGAATTATAAATCAATGGCAACTGTAATCTAATTCCTCAAGTCAAACTATTTGGTTCAAGTTTGCAAATGTGAAATAAGCTTGCTTTCATAATTTCAAATGTCAGAAACAGTTCAAAATAAATTAGGATATTGATTAATATTTTTGTGTCCTAATCTTTTCCTCTCATAATGCATGTCTACAATTCAGACATCATTGAAGATAAATTTTTGCATACATGGTATTCAAAACAGCCTAAAAGATCTTTGTGATGTGGAATGGTTCTGAAAATTAGAAAGAAATGTGAAATATATATAGGTTTTTTCATCATATTTTTTATTGCAGTACTTATTTCCTACACATTTCTGAGCCTGTTCTCATCTTATTCAATGAACAGTGATATTTTCATAAGTATCATGGATAAAGTTATTAATTTTACATCCAATTTACTGCATTTGAAGTTATGTTTGCCACAGTGTCCTGTGCAGACAGACTCTTTGCTTATACCATAAAACTGAATTAAACTGTAACTGTAGAATTTCTGTCTTTTATCCAGCAAATGTTGTTTTATACATCACATATATACATATATGAAATTGGCAATTATTTTATATTCTGAAACTTAAAAGTCATGTTTCAAACAGGAATGCCAATATTATTTTTCTTGACATGCAACATGTTCCATGTAACCATAATTATTCATTCCTATGTAAATGTTTATTCTCTACCAGTTTGTATATATATAAAGTAATGGGGAGCAGTTACATAATAAACACTGTGTAGGGCTGAAGTCTTTGTAACCTTAGAAGCCTGGAAATGACATTATTAATATCCCATACAATATTTTACCCAGTCATCTGTTTTCTGTTTCTTGTAGCTCTTTGGTGTGGAGAAAGGAGCCCAAGGTGCTCACAACGCACTGATTTGAACAGGAGCTGAAAAACCAGGGAGAAAAATCATCCTACTCTGGCCATGGTTACAGCAATAGGACTTCAGCCCAAGGCAGCTGTGCTCTGCAGCTGGCCCTGAAGGTCAGCAGAGAGAAGGCACAGACACCACTCCCTGGGAGTGAAGCGTTTGCCACAGCCCCCGGCATTGCTGGGATGGCGCGAGTGGGATGCCAGCAGATATCTCTGCAGGGTGCTAAGCTCAACCCCAGCTGTCAGAAATGTCTTCCAAGCCCTTTGGTCAAACAACAGGGGGTCTTAGGAGGTGTTAAAAGTATTGGCCAGCTTTCTGGCCTAGGGTTGCGGAACAGCATCACAGAGGAAAATATTCCAGTCCTGGTTTTTGGACTCCAGGGAAAGTAGAAAATGAAGTTATGGCTTGGATTTAGTAGCTGGTTATGCTATTTGCACACGCAAGACTTCAGAGAAAAAACCACGAGCAAAATGAAAACAGAGAGCTGTAAACGCACGGCCTTTCCATTCAAAGTTTTCTTCCAGAATGCCAAACAAAAGTATAACAACACAACTTGAATACATTTTCTGTCTTTAGTTCCTGTAAATTCAAGCTGACACTCACACCTCACCTAAATTTTGATACATCTCCTCTTGTATGAGATTGGTTTTGCAAAACAAATTTAAGTCCTGATTGCTCCTTGATGGTGCTATCTGTTGGTGTTTCTTCTCTTACTTTCTGGTACCTATTTGTTTTTGTGTAGCTGCCCAGACTCCTCTTTTCCCATGTTACCAATGATTTCAATCTTTGTTTTAACACTATATAATTTATTATTTCTTTCACAGTGCTTTCTTTTCTTTCTTTCTGTTTTATTAGTGTACAATCTCCAAGATATCTAGCAGCTCTTAGGTTAGATTGAATAGATAGAGCATGGTGGACTGGATGTCTGAGGCTTAATATTATTTCTATCTGCCAATAGCTTTGAGCATGTCAGTTTGTCATTCAATATTTTTGGTTTTTTCTTCTCATTTCTAGTAATGCAGATAGAGATTTCCCCCTTTGGAGGAAAATGCCATGTTCACAGGAGCTATATAGATAAAAATTGGTGCTGATAGCAGCAAAAGAGGAAAGCTTCCATCATCTGAACAACATGGACCTAAAGGTGTTGGAAACTAAAGGCCAATTACTCCCTAAGGTGCATGGGGGAGGCACTTTCACTGTAATCAGTCTTGTGATTGTGAAGGCAGAAGAGGACCTTGACTGTCTGTATCTGGACTTTGTCAGGCCATTTGTTTGTGACCAGAATTGTATCATTACTGTGGCTTTTCAATAAAGGGATGTTCACTGAGGCATCACATTGATATTTTTGAAATATGTTCCACATTTTCAAAGGAACAAATTTATCAACATAGAATTGAAATGTCTAGCTGCTTCAGTATGCAATTGAGATTCCACAACACTGACGTGCAAGGGCATTCATTTTTCACCTACTGGCTGTAATGGGAATGAGAGCCCCACCTGGATTACTGCATCCAGCCCTGGAGTCCCCAGCACAGGAAGGACAGAGACCTGTTGGACTGAGGCCGCTAAGATGATCAGAGGGATGGAGCACCTGTCCTATAAGGAATGGCTGAGAGATTTCAGATTATTCAGCTTGGAAAAGAGAAGTTTTTTGGGTGACCTAATTGCAGCCTTCCAGTACCTGAAAGGGGCTACAAAAAAGACTGATACTATTTACAAGGGCCTGGAGTAACAGGACAACGGGGAATGGCCTCAAACTGAAAGAGAGTAGGTTTGGATTAGATATTAGGAGGCATGATGAGACCCTGGCACAGGTTGTCCAGAGCAACTGTGGATGCCCCAACCCTGGAAGTCTTCCTGGACAGGATGGGGCTCTGAGCAACCTGGAGTAGTGAAAGGTGGCCCTGTCCTCAGCTGGGGGCTTGGAATTAGATGATCTTTGAGTCCCTTCCAACCCAAATCAATCTGTGATTCTACAATTTTCAACAAGTGAAGGCATGTTAAAAAGAAGATGATTTGGCCAAACCTTGTTCCTTTTTCCAAAGAAATTTTGTGGGAAATCTTGTCAGGCTTTCATCTCTGAGTCCTGCACTAAGCCAATTCCTTGCAGGTATTTTAAGTGTTTTGGTATTTCTGCAAAATCAGGCCTTTAGCAATGACCTTTGTATCTTCCACTAAGTATGTTCACAAAATCTGAACAGGCATCCTGCTCTGGCTGACACGTGTGACTTTTGAGCCTGAGAGCTGAAGTGGTTCCTGCAGGACCATGCAACAACAAAGCTGATTCCTTAGGCACTGAATATCTGGTATCACTTGCTAAATGTGCTAAAGAAAGCAATGGCTGAAGATGTATATTTACTCTGCAATATCAATTCCTCTTCTGGGATCTATGGAAAATGGGTGAGTGAGCCCAGTCTGGCCCTTTGTTTTTGGGCCAGTTGGAATAATTGGTGTCTTTTTTTGTAGCATTTCTCAGAAAAAAAGAAAAAAGAAGAAAAAAAAAAAAGCAAGGCTGGAGCTGAAAGGAGGAAAAATCTCTTCATGGAGTGTTTTATGTCTAGGATCAAGACTTTTTGAAGGATTTAAATCCCAAATACAAATGAAATATGCAAGCAACTATAATAGCTATCAGGAGATGGAGGAAAAAATGGAGAGGAGAGGGAAAGGGAAACACTTCCAGGGAAGGTGATGCTGTTTGGAAAAAATGTCTCTTACAGTTTGGCATCTAGCTGTTAACAAACTCTTGCCAACCTGCAAGTTCATTTGAGGTTTATAGCAAGTTACAGGAAGAATAAAAAGTTAATCATGTGCAGAGACTTGGTGTTGTATTCTTGCCATCAATTTCAATAGCAGTAATAACATACAGACTGTGAAGCGATTAAAGAAAGGCACAAGCTGCTTTCTACTTGAGTTTGCAAATGTATTTCCATTGAAACTTTAATTTGTGTGGTTTTTATCCAAATTTGAGGAGATGATAATGTGAGGTCTAAGAACACTATATATGGGTTGGGTCTGGGGTCAGATTCTTCTATCAGTTTTTACCTGCAATAGACATGGGGACTTTTCTCCCTCTATCTAAACACAAAGCAATATTTTTTTGAGGTTCAAGCCCACAAAAAGAAATAAAAGGAAATTGGGAGAACTCAGTGATGAAGACGGTTGCTCGAAAGAAGTCTTGCCTACATGTTGTAGCCTGTATCTTTTTAACAAATCCCAAAAGTTCTTATTAAATATGTTGGGGATTTGAACTGAGGAAATCTATTGAAATACTGTCTGGACCTGGATTAGCACTCCAGACTAAAGTTTAATTTAATTTTCTTTTAAGATTTTTATTTTTTTTTCTTTCTTTTCAATTTTAACTATGATCTTTACTGTCATCAGCTGAGATAAAACTTCTTAATGCATCGAAAATTGACAGGTACAATGAAGAAATTAGCTTCTCAAAAATAAACTGTGCACTCGGAAGTCTTTTCAGTGGATTAAACTTTTTCCTTTCTGTTTCTGAAATACTTCTGAGTGATAATCACTTCACTGAAAATCTGCACATTTTTTTGTTGTATACAACTGCAAACTGGACAGAGGTTTTTTTGTTCTTTGCTCTCAGACTATGTAAATGGAGTGGCAAATTTTACTCATGGCATATATGTGCCTTTACTACATTAACTCTTTATTAGCATAGTAACAGGTATTTGAGTTATCCTGATACATTGTAAACACACTGGATCTGAGGTATATAACAGCATATAAACATTTATTACTTTATTTAAAGGATTTAAAATTCAGCAAAAGCTTGCTGTAGGTGAGAGATCCTACTTATTATAGATTAATTTTAACAACTGTAGTCCACAAATTTCTGCTGTCCTTTGGGGAAAAAAAAAGAAATAGATTGTAGGAAAAAAAAAGTTGCCTTTGCATTCCTTTACTTCTTGTCATTCTTTCTTTGTTTGATGAATCAGTTTCTTGTACAATCCTTTCTCCCCTTGTTTATCAAAGTTACTAATTTATAGTCTATTGATGCACAGCAGTTCTTTAAGTATAGACTTAGTACTTGGCTGTCAGTAAGAAAGATGAGAAGCAAAAGTGTGAAGGATTTTCCCAGGGTAAATCAAGACTTACTGCCACATCTCCAAGTGGAAAACTTAGGCAGGTGTAAAAAGTTGGATTGCAGAAAAGTATAACAAGGCTATCACTTTTACTTGGGAGATAATATAATTAGATGTATTTGTTTAATTTTAAACAAATAGTTATTAAGATTGGTTTATATTCAACTACTTTGATTTGTTCAACAATCTCACTGCACAAAATAGTGAGGCTTTGCAATTTATTTGGGTTTTGTCTTGCCAACAGGCCTGCCTCCTTCCCTTCCCTCTTGCTCCTCCTCATTTGCAGTGTTACGCTAGTTGTGGGAGTAAAAGTTTTCCACTTATCCTAATTGGAAGAGTTTTCTCAAAATGCTGGTTCTTTGGCTTTTAACTTTGAGTTATTTGTAATGGTTGGCTAAGGTCTGGTCTAACCCAAGTTTACCAAGATTTCTGGACTCATCTAATATTGTCTGTGTGTATGTACCCTATTTATTACATGGAGATTAAACTGGCCTCACTACAGTACTGGTTTGCACTAGAAATATGTTTCCTGTAGATAACAGCAGGCTAAGATTCCAAAAAGAATTGATTGATAATTTGAATTTCAACAGGAAAGACAAGGGAGAGACAACATCAAAACTTTGTGAAATAGCTTCTCTTCTTCAGTGTTGTTACTTAAAAATTTAAAACTTGAATCGTGATGCTTCTTTCCACACCCCCAGGAAAATTTTATACTTCAAGAAATGCCTGAAGGCTTAGTAGGAGTTTAGTAAAAATGCAGAAAAGTCACTGTCTTTGTAGATGAAGGTTTCTCTTGGTGAAGATTTCTTAAAGAATGAGGCAGAACTCATAAACTACAATGCTTTACCGGTCAGTTGGTTCCTTGATGCCACTGTGGTTATGTTGCTGTCCCAAAGGGCATGTGGATTCCTTGTAGCTCCAGCACTGCAGAAATTTTAGGGGTATAATTTCACTTTTTTGAAGTTACCGAAAATGCTGGAAGAAGAGGTCAATGCCAAAGAGATAGTCTGTTTAATTTTGTTTATTTTCTCTCCTAGAAGATTAGGTGTATCAACAAGAAATGCTGAAAACCTGTGTTTGAAAGAAACAATTGTTATGGAGCTGAAAAAATGTAAAGTACAGATTGTCTGGGTTCCCTGAAATCTTGACTGATAGATAAATATGAGGTAAGCTGCAGTGACAGCAGTAAGAAAGCTGACTTTCAGAAGTAAAACACACTAGACTATTATTTCAGTGGTAGAGGAATGTCTACATTTTTCTTGTAAATTTTGTGGGGGGGGGGGGGGGGAATAATCTTTGCATGCTGTCCTCACTTTGAATTTATACAACTAAATTCACAAAATTAAATAAATTTTAAAAGAATATTTCTATGCCGATATGTTGCCATGACAGTATTTCTCCTGATATATACTTGAATATTATAGTCATAATGCTGTGCAGTGCTGTATATTTATGTATTATACATATTCATTTTTTTTCTACATTGACTATGTGGAATAATTCAGCTTTTGTAATTTATTTTGCTAAAAGATACACTTGTTTTATATCTATTACTGGATGTGCATACAATTTACTAAAACTATTTCTTTCTGATTTTTAGCTTCTGCTGAAACCGTAGCATAATGATGGTATGTAGAGAGTAATATCCTTGCACTTCCTGAGGCCTTAGCTGGCAGAGTTGTCAAATTAAACTGGAACGTTTTGTAAGTGTATCTTTAATAAATACATATGTCTGTCATGCTTCCCTACTCAGTCTTATAAATCAGACTGTATCTAGCTGTCAGATACTCTCAACCTGGTTGTCCTAATCTGTCAAGTAAAAATTATAGCATCTAAGCTTCCATCCTTCTCTGAAAATATTTATTTATACCAGTGACATGTCAAGGACACACCATTTTTTTAATTTATTTTTTTCCCCAGCAACAAAACCATTAACAGCTGGCTCAAGTCCCTGCCAGGAGGGCAGTGGTTAATACATAAAGGGAATTTATAATGTTTGAATGCCCCAGCCAAGCAAAATAAATGCTGCATAGCATTTAAAAAGAAAAAAAAATCTTGCTACATGCCAGATATGGAGCATTCAGCCTTGTTTTACTCAGAGTACAGTTGTAATTTTATGCCATTTATCATCCTCACCCCCATTCATCTCCAGATGAGCCTCCAATCCTCTGTTGCAAAGAGGCTGTGTCTTAAGTTTTGTGTCTCTGCAGTGTCTGGTAATTAACCATTACAATTCTGATGACACATCAGGCACATCATAAACTATTGTTGCAGCTTGAGAGAAGGATTTAAATGCACCACAGAGAGTAACAAAGCTATTGGTTATTCTGCTTCCATCAGCTCTCCCTGAACAGAGAGTATGACACCAGAAGTTGAGAGCTGGGGGAAATGGAGGTGCAGGAAAAGAAAGAAGGAATCCTTGGTATTTTTAAAAGAATAAGTCTCTTTATTCCATATGCATGAACAGATGTTAAAAAACATGGCTTGTCACTTGTCTTTTTTAGAAATTTTAGACTGCACTCTACTTAAAATAACTATTGAACCTCACCTGCCTTCAGTCTAAGACCAGAAGAAAATAAACCTTAACTCTTTGAAATCTTGTGCCCAAATAATTAAAGTACAAAATTTTGTTTCAAATTTGCAACTCATTCTAGTAAGCCTAACAATACTTCTTCATTTTTCTTTTAATTTTTTCTCTCTGAGTAAATTCTTAACACTTCTTTTTTTTTTAAGTGTGATAGGTTCACCTTTATTTTGAGCCCATGTATTCACGTTATCTAGTTTCTGTGGTGATCTGAACTGTTTTGACTAAAGGATTGCAGTGTCTCATAAAATAAGAAAATGTAATTTCCTCCCTTTTTGCTGTACTAAAATAGAGACACTTGCCAGTTGCTCAAAATAAAAGTTATAAGAATCTATAGATAAAAGTTGGATTCCGGTTTGATATATTATGTGAAGTTACTGAAGTTTCAGACTTCTTACTCTGGATATTCTGGAGAAAGTATTGACAAGAGAGAAGACCTTCTCCAGAAATCAGAAGGTCTTTCATGAGCCAAGTTCTTTCATGAGCCAAGGATGAGCTCAGGACAGGACATGACATGAGGGACACGAGCAACATGAGTATTGAGACATTCTCCAGAAATCTGCCGTAGCTCGGCTTGATCACTGTGTAAAGCATGGCCACAACTCTGCTGCCTCTGGGACTAATTGCTGAAGGAATTGCTTTCAGAAGAAGGGTAACACTTTCTCAATAGCAATGACTGTTGCCTCAGTGCCAGAAGTGAGTGGAACTTGAGTCAATGTGCTGCACATGGGAAAACAGTGGGAATAGCCTGGGGAAGAAGCACATTGCCTTGCAATCACGAAAAGGAGTTAATCACTTTGGAATTCCCCCAGGTATATGACAGAGAGCTGCAGTCATCACAAATGAAATCTTTCATCAGTGGCATTTAACTAGCTATCTCCTTCTTTGACAGTCTGTCTTGTTTAACAGAAAATAGAGTCCTTTTTTAAAACTCCATTATAGTTGTTTTAGTAATATTATTTATAATGAGCTTTTGGAGAATTGAAATATGATAGATGAAGTGAAAAAAATCATTCTGAAAGCAGAGTGTTTTTAAAAACCAGAGGCCAGAAACTATATAATGGATGTTGGTTTGGCTTCCCTAGTGTGGGTAACTTTTAAACTGATATAGCTGTTTATTTGCTTTTCCTAAAAGCCCCAGGCTAGTTCAAGCATAACCATTCAATTTAAGCAGAGTCTGATGAAGAGCAGTCCTATGGACTGCGCTGGACTGTGATGGATGTTCACTGTGATCCCTTCTGCCCTTGAGATCCGTACGTATCTGAATGAACCGCTGACAACACATGAGAGTTTTGAAATCAGATAATTAAATGACTGAAGTGCTGGTAGGTACAAAGTAGCAGAAATATGGATGCAAAGCTAAGGGATGTGGGAGAAAAACAGTGCTATATCTTCAATCTCTCAAGACAAAAATTTCAGAAATTTAAACAAAAATTGTGAGTGACTGATAAGGGGAAGAAACTTTAGATTTCAATCTGATAAAATCAGTACGAAAAACAACAGCAACAGCAATGAAGTTTGGATTACTTTTATGTTTACGAAACAACAGATAAGATAAAAGCCACTTTCTTTCTGGAAATCTGGATAGTAGTAAAGAATTAAAGTACTTTAATTTAAAATGGTATAGGTGAAATGTTGCTTGATTTTTCCCTGCATGTGAACTTTCTTTAACATTTTAGAAAGAAACACAGGAAAAGTGGGCTGAAGAAAGGCTTGTTGTGGATCCAGACATATAAGGAAGCAAGAAGAGAATGTTCAACTTGGGGAATTCTACTGTTTTTCTTGCGGTAACAGCATTCCTCCTCTGGTTTTAAGAAGTGTAATTCCTTTTTGTTAACTCTCATAAATGTGTGGTAATAGTAACTTTAAAGGGCACTATATGGATTTACACTCTTGAACCTTTTTCATAATGTTTCATGCAAGTATTTTTGCCAAATAAACCATTGATGTTCTTACATTGAATTAACTTGGTGATTAAATTGAAGGTATTAGTTGCAGAAAATTCACCATTAACCTGCTCTAGAGAACGGTGCAGTTCTTAAATACACATAGTGAATTAATCATGAGCTTGTTTCCCTGAACAAAAGCAGTATTTAAAAGATTTTATTGTGAAAGAAGTTTTATCATCCATAATGAAGTGTTATTAAAGTACAGAATGATTTCAAGTGACTAACCCCACATTAGGCCCTGGGAAATGTGTGCTTGGAACAGCTAGAAGTAAGTACAGAGGGCCTGATATAAAGCACGTTGAAGTCAATGACTATTTTCCATTGTCGGCAGTGGACATAAGGTTGTTCAATTTCATGGTACGGAAAAAATTTATTTTATGGAACACACATGCACAAAGAAACAGAACTTGTTCCCTAAATACATGTGCTAGTTCCTGATGTTTTTTTTAATGGAAAACATGTGTGCAGTGTGAGGTGAGTACATTGAATTACCCAGCTTTTTGTAGGAAATTTGTCACTTTTGCAGGGGAATCAATATCTAATAACAGGGGCTGATCAACAGTACTTCAGTTCAGTTGAACATGCTGAAAAACTGCTGTGAGATATAAGCTTTCATTGGTTATCTGACTCTTTAAAAATTAGAGACTGGAGGAGTTCGACTGTTTCAGAACCAAGCATTGAATTTATGTCTTATTTTTCTAAAATGGGAAATGGGACAGTGAAAAGCATTTCTGTAAAATGTATATGCCTGCTGATGGAGCAGAAAAAAAATTAAATAGTTACAAACTGCATAAGGCTTAAGCAATGACAAAGGTCTCTATAAAATTCATGATTATATACAAGAAATTATAAAAATTCACTAGCTTTAGTGTCCTGAGGAACTGTGTATTCCTCCAGACTATAAATCCTATCATGGACATCAACCTCAGTAAAAGAAATAATTGTCCTTTGAATTGAAGAAAGAATTTCAGCATTTAATATTCACTTAGGTATAATGATTGTTTTAAGCATTTTCTTTTTGGAAAATATGGACAGAATCCATGCCTTCACAGTAAGCTATCCACAAAAACAGCATCTTTTAACAACCAGCCAATCCTCCAGCTCTATTTAATGAATTATTGAAAAACTGCTGTTGCAATTGTCCTCTTGCACAAATTGCAGTTGTCCAAAGGGTTTTTTTAAAAGCATACCTAGAACAAGAACTGTTAAATATATCTGTGTTAGTAATAATTATGCATAGATCTCTAGCTAATGAAAAGTGTTATTTAAAATAGACACATTTCTATCCATAAAATCACTGTCCAGATATGTTGGGGGTTTTCAAATTAGAGTATTGGAAGACCACACTGCATTTTCCTATTTCATTTGAGAAGTTTTTACAATTTTCTTACCAGGTTTTGGAGCCACTTGTGGCATCACTGGGTGCAAAGTAGTGAATATCCTGGTGGTGGCATGAGGCTTCTCCATGGCAGGATCGCTGTTCCTGCTGGGCAAGAGGACCTCAATTGCAAAGAGACACTGCCCAGGGGTGATGAGCAGGTGTGGGGGCTGATTTCCACGGGGTGACTCCCACTGGCAAAAGATCACAGTGTACTCCATGTGCAATAAGTTCATTTCTGCTGTGCCAAAGCCCTGGAGAGTGTCTGGAATTAGCAGAATCTTCATTATCTCCCCAATGAACACAAGCAGGCACAACAGCAGTGCCTCTTTCTTGCTCCCTGCCCATCCAGAGTTTCCAGGGACTTTCAGGGCCCATGAGAAATGGCCAGCATGGCCTGAGAGTGCAAGGGAAACACAGGGAAAAATCATCTTTGTAGTCAACATGGTCTTTGTGGCTGCCACACCAGGGAGACCATTGAGAAGGTCACTCTGGAGTGAGAATTTTGTGTCTTTTTTTAAAAAGGTGTTTTTTATAACAGTCTCTACTGCCAGCCAGTCACAAATTCACAACTAGTGCAACTCACCAATCCAGCATGATTGATTGACTTCTAGAAGAGCTTGCAAAATCAAGATACTGGAATAATCCAGTTAAATAGTACATTCATTGAAAGAACAGCAAGGAAAGTTCATAATTGTTAAATACACTAACTGGAGGGTCTACATAGAAATAGTATAAAGGGTCTTAATACACATGGTAAATGTACTTGTTAAATGGTCTTTATAGTACATTTTGTAAACTATCAGAGGTTAATATGTACAAGCTCTGTCCAGAGGCCCCACAAGCACAGCTCTGGGAACAAGCATCTTTTTCAATGGATCAGCAGTTTTTTGAGCCAATGCAGCAGGTGAATGTACTCCTGCGTGGCCTTCGCATGGGCATCCACATTGCTGGCCAGGTGCTGAAAGAGGTTCAGTGGTTAAGCCAGACACAAAGTGGAGGGCAAACAGATCTCCATAGGAAACCTTTCGTAGCCTATGACAAAGTGGTCCGGTTGTTTTGTCTTCAACGAGCCGTGGAGGTACTTCTAGATATCCATCAGCCGCTGCCCTAAATCCTTCCTGCGCCACTGAGTAAGGGGCACAGTGCTCAGGAGATGCATCACCACAGTCTCCAGGGCATAGCTGGAAAAACCTACACCCATGTGGCTCCCAGCGAGGAGCCACAGGCACTTGCAGTGCCAGCTGTCCGGGGGATCTGCTTGGAAATGTGCTTGAAGAATTTTGCCTCTACTACGGCATAAGTCTCCAGCCACGTTGTTCTTGCCATGCCTACTTGTGATGGCTGGCTGCCCGCAAAGATGTCTGAGTCTCCTTGCTGCACTCCAAAGATTATCTCAGCCATGAGGCTTTCCTTGTCTTTGCTTAGCTGAAATTTACAGGAATGGCTAGAAGGCTGCAACATTAAATGCCAGTGGCAGGACTGAGGCAAAAGCAGCCAGGCTACTCTCACAAAGTGACAGAACCACTGGACAGTTTTCTCCACATTTAGATAGGAGCCAGTGCGGAGGGTGTGGAGGAGGCTGGGCTTCTGTTTCCTTCTCAGCTCCTCCTCAGGGTGGTGGAGGAAACATAGCAAGTCCTTCCCCAGCTGCTCCCTCATGCAAGTACACAGCAACTCCACACAGACACAGAAGCTCCTCTGGGGCATCCCTGCAGTGTCCAGCTGCAGGTGGAAGGTGTGTCCTGGAGGGGGACTCAGGGGTACAAGCACACGGTACACAGCATTGTGTGCACAGGGACTCCAGCCTTCAAAAGCACTGCCCACTCCGACAGATTCTTGTGGCATCAGGTAGAAACTGTCTGATAATCCTTGGCAGAAGATCTCCATGAGTTTGCCCATCCGGTCAATTATCATTGAGCAACCTTGGTCCAGATTCTCAACAGGAAACAGGATGAGCTCATCTGAAATGCTTCCAAGGTTATTTTTAACATTCTGGTGGTGGTCTTCTTCCACATTTCCATTGTTTCTTTCTACTTCTTTCCTTGCCACAACATTGTTGACTTTTTCCTCCTCCACCAAGTTGCTGTTGGAGCTCTCCTGCCCACTGTTATCTGGATTGCATCTAATTTTCTTGAGTCCAAACCACAGCACCAAGAGGAGGACAAGGATTCCAAGAACAGCCCAGAGCTGCCATCCAAGCAAGGCTCCACATTCCCCACTGCTCTGCTCCAGGCTCTTCTGCTCCAGCCCCTGCATCAGCCAAGTCATCTGTTGTTCAGATATTCAGCACGCTGGTGTGCAAGAACCTGGCCAGGGACGCTGCTGGGGCAAAGGGATGTGTCATACTATTTGTTGTTGTGCTCAGCAATAAAAGTTGGAGGAAGAAAGGAAGGAATGGATGTTTGGATTGACGGCATTTGTCTTTCCAAGTCACCATTATATGTTATGAAGCCCTGCTTTCCTGGAGATGGGTGAGCACCTGACCATGGGAAGTGGTGACTTGTTTCCTTGTTTTGCTTTGCTTACACATGTTGCTTCTGCTTTACCTGCTAAACTCTGTTTAACTCAGCCTCAAACCACAACACCTGGCCACAGTATAACCGTTGAGGCTCTCATACAGATGTTTTCTCACATTATCACCATGACATGCTGACTTTGGGTAGCAACATACAGTTTAACACTATCACTTCAATGGAAGAAAGGAACAAACTCCAATGAGTTTCAAGAACTAAGCAGCCAAGAGGTACAACATATTTTCTCTTCAGGCCAAATTATTTTTAAATTACCAAAGTAACTAATAATCAGCTCCTCTTTCAGGCTATTTATTATCATTACAAATCAAAATGAATAAGTTAAAAACAAGGAAGAGAGTACAAATGGAACAAGCAAGAAAAAGCAAGAGAAAGCAAAAGGCAACACTGAATTTGAAATAGGGTGAAGAAAACAAATAGATGCTTTTTGCCTTCTCTTACAGCATTTAAACAGGCCCATACTATAGCATTCTTTTACAATGAATCTTACAAATTGAGAGGATATGCTTTTAATTCTTCTAGATGGTGTGGGAGAGGAGCAGCAACTTTAGTGCTTTATTTCCTGACCCTATAAACACTCATGGATTTTGCTTGCTTTCAAGTGTGAAGGCCCACTGACACACAGAGGGACTACTCAGAGGCTTAAATTTAAGCAGGTATGTAAGTGCTTGTGGAGCTAGGGCTTTTTTATATTTATTGACTGACAGGTTCATTGCCCTACAGGGAGTACTTCACAAGAGTACTTGCAGTGACTTTTTTCCTTTTGGAAAGCTCATTTTTGGTCTAGCCCTAGTTACAGCTCCACAGATTTACGCTGTGGGAAGACCTGGAGCAGTGCCACCAAAGGTAGGCTTTGGTCAAGGCTGTTGGATCAGTGGTGACCTGGGTGAGGGCTTCAGGGACAGATTCCTCGCACTGTCAAAATATGTGTTACATGTATTACATGACACCCACAGCCCACCCTGAGAAATACCCTCCTGTCTGTGTTAGGAGAGGAGCTTCTGGGACAGCTTTGAAGACACCAGACAATAAAGAAGTATGAGAATGGGTTAGAGTAGATGATGCTGATAATTGTATTGTTGATAGTTCTTTGGGGAGAGAAAAGAGCTACAAGAATTGCCCCAGGTTTAGCTTTGCAGAGAGGCTGACCTGCATGCTGGGTCTGGGGAGATCTTCACCACCACAACCCCTTCTACAGAGCTACATTTTGTGGCTTTGGGCTGATACAAATAAGGAGGGAAATACGTCCCGGTTTTTACACAGTATTTGCTCATGTGATGTTTAGAAAAATCCCAGGTTTCTTCTTAGTATTACCTTTATCTTTTGAGAGGATTTCCCCTCTTTTTTTGTGAAACCAGAATTTGTCCTCTTTTCAATAGGTCCTAGAAGGCCACCTTCATACTGTGCTCCAAATGACATGCATTAAAAAATCCTGCCAGTTATTGAATTTGCATGTACATTTCCTCTTATTAATATTTTGCTGTTAGTCCACTCACTACCACTGACGGAATTTATTAATCCATTGAAGCCTGTTCCTGAACTTCTTTGGAGTAAAAATTATTCTATGCAACATATCAACTATAAAAAATAATGAAGACTTAAACAAGTCTGATTTATAGAAGAAGGTGTTGTATTTCTCTTTGGTAAAAATCTAAAATCAGACAGTCTACGAGAAATTGTATGCAAAGCAGACTGATCTTATGATCTAGTGTTTGATCTTTTGGCATGAATATTTGTGTTAATTGTACATTCACCCCATAAAGTTCATTCTTTCCTAACTAGATTAGAGTGATATGAGAAATGCTCCTATAAAAATAACACCTTTTTATTATTGAATGATCTGCTAATATAGCTACAGTAAAAGATCGTCAACCTTTTCATTATAAATATAAACCTCTATTTGCAGGAACTTTAAACTCTGCTATAAATACTCATTTCAGGCTAACATTTGGAACGTAAAACTGTATCCAAACAAACAAAGCTATTTATTATTAAATTGTTTTAGCCATTTGAATACATCTTAGTAGAAATAGTTGCATGGGGGAGTTTTGTTTCTCATTTTCTTTTTTTTACTCTGATATTCTTAGAGTATGAGAAACTGGGAAGAAAGGAAGGTGCTGGCGCTGGACGGCTGGGTAGTGTTTCCTGCTGGTGCCAAGTCACTTCTCTTCATTGTCTGGTTCTGCTCAGGCCAGGCTGAGTTCAAGGGTCATTTTGTCTTTGGGTTTTTTCAGGTTTGGTGGGCTTTTCCAACCACTGGATTTCTGGTATAGTCTTCCCAAGGCACAGTAATGTCATACTTGAAAAACTACTTCTGACACCCTGTCAAATTTTTCTTATGAAATGGAAAGTTGTTAAGTCCCTTCTGCTCCCATGAGCTCCTCAAAGATTTGAACTCTGAACTTAAGTGTGTGTGAGATCCTTACTGGTAAAGTTTGAGATGGGATAATCTTGACATCAGACTAGTAAGACTTCCCAAGCTCATCACATCCTTTGACCAGTGCTGAAATGTAACATCTTTCTGAACATTAGTATAGTTTTCTCACTCTTTTTTTTTAATAGTTGTTTCAGACATATTTCAGCTTGTGTTTCATGATCATTTTGGACTGCCCTGGACAGCAGCTCTTGCTGAAAGTAGTTAGTTGTGTCACTTGTCCTTCCTATGCTGGGAGCTTCTGCAGTTCCTGTGTTTGCATAGTCAAGTAAACCCAGAAATATGCATGGGTGTGAGTGGGGTTTGGGACAGACAAACTCCCTTTCCAACGCATCAAGTGGCCCACAGGGATGATGCTCATGCTCAGCAAGGCACTGGGAAAATCAGACTGTCCCCCTCTAACCTTTCCTGGTTTGTTTCACATAGAACAGTAAAACTGCAGCAAATGATACTTAAAAGACTCATTGAAAAACTTCCAGAGAGTGACTACCATTCCTTGCAGACTGCTTAAAAGGGTTTTCTGAAGTTTCTGTTTCCTTGGAGTATCCATAGGCATAAAATGCCATGAGGTCCAGGTGCCCACAGGAAAAAAAAAGCCCCATCACCAGGACAACACTGAGAAAATTGCAAATCTTTATTCTAGGAGGAACAAAGGCTAGATAGCAATGGGCCTGCCTGTGCTTGACAGCACTGCAGACAGCCTTGGTCAGCCAAAAGCCTGTGCATGTGCATCTGGAGGAGGAGGAATGAGCAGGTGCTCTTGATCACTCATAGCCTGGAAATGCACGAGCTGAGAGGAGACCAAGAGCACACAAACCCTCAGACTGCAAACCAAATCACAATTGGGTGGGCTCGTAGGCTTTGTTGCTTTTTAATGATGATTTGCAGGGCCCGGCAGTGGCAAACAGAGCAAGTAGTTGGTAACATCAGAAACGAGCGTGTGGGGGATTTCTGTGGTTGCTAAGAGCAACCTGCTCTAGCAGGAGATGTTTTATTATGCTCAAAGGTTTATTCTGAAAGCCCCAGGGTTTATAAATTGAAAAGTGAAACAACACAAGAAAAGCCCCTTTGCCATTTTACAATTAGCTGTGGAATTTCTGAGGCCTTGCTTCCACCTGTGTCTGCCGAGCTGGTCTCGCTGGGCCTTGGCCTTTCCTCAAGGCGTGGCCATGCCTTAGCTGTGCCAGCACACTTCTCACATCCGGGAGAGTGAAGGCAGCACTGACGTTAGAGGGACATTCTTGCTGGCTGCTATCAGCCCTTACACCCTCTTAATTATGTTTTTCTCCAGCTTATTCATGAGATTCCAATACTACTTTTTTTTTTATCCTGAAAGCTGTATGAGTTCTTATTCCTCTGTCTCCTCCCCACTCACTCTCTGTGTCCATCTGGCTTCACTGTTTTGTTCTCCTAACTTTCTTATCTGGTGTCCAACTTTACCAGGACTTCTTTAGTGGAAACTGCAGACTCCTTCCTCAATGCTACCAAGGGGGAAAAGAAAATATGATGATGGTTAATTCAGCAACGAGTGACATAAAGGCTGCAGGGCCTTGAATACATGTGACTATTGGTGGAGAAGTAAAGGCTATGTTAAATAAATCTGAGACATTTAAAAGATTTGGTGGTTGGTTTTTTCTTACTCCTCTTTTTTTTTTTTCTTCTCAGTTATTGATAAAAGCTAGATATGGAAACATAGAACAGCTAAAGAATATTTGGTTTATTTTGAGGAAAAAAAGCAACAATGCAATTGTTAACAAAAAAACACCTTTGTAATTTTGTTCAAAATTACGTTCTCTTTGATACTTTAGAAAAAGGAAAAGCAAAAATACTGTCATGAAGGGTAAGCATTCTGAATTTCAGACTTGGTCTATGCACCTTTATGATCAGCCTAGCTCACATGAACTCGTGTTGCATATGGGTAAGGCTTATTATGTTATATTTGAATTTATCATCAAGTAAATGAGACAGGGAGTTATTCATGGGACCACCCTGTTTAAGCCATTTCTTGTCTTAAGAAAACCAAACCAATGTATTCCCACAAGTATTGAATGCACGCTGCTGCTTTGGCTGCAGTAAAAGACCACCTCTGTTAAGCAGTGATTTATTTTTTCTGTTGGTCTCTTGGGTGACCACTGATGGCAGATTTTCTTGTGTTTCCTATGGCAGAAGCAATATGTTCTGAAATATTTTGATTATGTTTAAAGTATATGTATGAAAATGTGATATATGGTAAAGTAATGTGTGGCAAAAAATAATATTGATATGCGTATTGGATATATCAAGAGGAAATGTGGAAGATATTTTCATAAGCATATGTTCTACTTTATTTGGGAAAGGAATATTGGAAGGCATGGAACACTTATGAAAATGTATAGAAGCCTTTTATAGACTGTTGAAGCAATTTTTCTGATAAATGTTTGGAAAATATCCAAAAGTGTTATGGTACATAAAGAAAGCAATATGTAACTTTTTTAAATGATTCTTAATATGCTTAATTTATGTTCATTTACTTTAGAATATATTGGAACCATATTTCATAAATATTAAACTTATTTTGTGCTGCCTATGCACACTATTGAAATTCACTTGATCTTCATGAGGTACATAAATGTATCTCTCCAAATTTATAAATGTATGTGAAATACGCAGTACATATATTTGTACAGAAAAGGACACATTTATACAGATTTTTACTAGTGTATCTTGTGCACAGGACAGCACTGACAGAGTAAATCATGCTTTAATATGCCCATGGAAGCTTTACAGGTTCATGAATCTACCTGCATTCCTCTACACAGGCCATAGTTATAAGCAGTATTTTCGCAAATTATATCTATCCTTTTTTGGTTTTGTAAGAGTCTTGGAGAAAATTTGCTGAAGATAAAAATGTCTCCTACTAAACAAGGACACAGGAAAATAAAAGTCTCTTTCTCTTCAAAACCATTACTTAAATTTTCTTTTCATTTTTACAAGCACCTTAAAAGTAGATCTTCTCTGTTGACAGATCAATGCTAAATTTCATCTGTGGTACTAAAGGCAGAAAGCTCTTCTGATGATGATTTTTTGACACCTCTCTCATTCAAAGAGTGTACTGATGGCATTAGATTAGTACTTCCTCTGATCCTTAAATTTATACAAACCTTCTCCAAGTTGCCATTTTGCTTTGTGCTGCTATATGAAATTACATGGGGTTAAATTTCCGTGGGGTTTCCCTCTGTTAAGCTTGAGAATTGTTTTGGTTTGTTTCTATAAGAGACACTATTCTAAGACCAATAGAAAATTGCAGTGGCAGCTTTCCAGAGCCTGAGGAAGACATCTCATTTGATACTCATTTGCACGATGTATTCATGCCTTTCTGTTAGAGTCACTTAGACCAGAACACTTAAAAGACTAAAATACACTAACAAATGAAAAATTTAGGTCCAGGTCTACTTTCTTATTCTCCTTTTTTCTCATTTTTTTCTGTCCAACCAGCTCTTGTTTTTCTCTTTCTATGTCACATGTTTCTACTTTTAAATTAGGGCACCCTTTCATCCTTTTTAAATCCAGAAAGAGAAACTTTAAAGAAGTGTTAGCAGGAAAGAAACTTACAATAAATTTTGTGGTTGCCCTTTGCATCTGATATTAGAATATGTACTCATTATTTGGGTTACTTCAAATTAATAAGGAAAGGGAAAGGGAAAAGAAGGGTCCTTACTTCAGATTTCAGTACTTCATAAAAATATATTTTATAGTTTCCTGGGTGATTTCACAGGAAGTTTTCTGAGAGTTGCTAAAACAGCACCTTTAGGAGCCTTGATTTCCTAATCTGATAGAAGTTCTTTTTGAAATTTGTTTCATCCCAGAAATGTTAACCTTTCTTGAAACTTGAGAGTGCTCCTGGGAACAGAGAAATGCCAGGGATGCTCAAGATGGATATTCTCAAAGCCCAGCCTCTGCCTAGAAAGGCCAGCCTTCTCCTACCCTCTGCTGCTGATGGAGTGACTGAGTCTGCTCCAGGGTTGATGCAGAGATCCCAGGACTGGTATTCTCACTTAGCCTTTGGAGGACACGCCTGTCCGTAGTGACTACAGGAGGAAGCTTGGCACAATAGAACCTTCCAAGTCTTTGTGATCCCCTTTCTGGCATACATGGAGACAAGGACTTCAAAGGGTCTGAAAAACAGGTTTAAAAAGAGATAATTTTCCAATGTTAAGTGTTTTATTTAACTAGTCTTGGGAGACTCTTTTTTTCCTTCATTTCTCAACTAAAGCATAATTGCTTGTATCAAGAAGGGTTGTTGGATTTTTTTTCCCCTGTTTTATAGAATATTATTGTAAATTAAATTTCAAGTTAGTGTTTGAACCTAAGAAATAGCTGAAGACAGTTTAATCATAATGAGTCTTATACAAATTAAAAAAGAGAGGTTTTCTCTAAATTAGAAAGGTAAAGATCAATATTCTTGAGAGAAGTCCTATCAAAGGATGAAGTTTCTAAAAAGGTGTGCTTTGATTATTATCATAATCAAATTCCCTCAATCATAGCAGGTACACAGTACCCTTGAAAATCTGGATGGATTTGAATACATATTTCTTTTAAATTTTATTTGAATATATTTTCTGTGTTCAGAGAAAGGCAAAGGAACTGGGGAGGGATCTGGAGAACAACTCTGATAAGGAGTAGCAGAGGCAGCTGAGGGCGTTCAGCCTGGAGAAGATGAGGCTCAGGGAGATTATCACTCTCTACAACTCCCTGGTACGAGAGTGTAGCCAGGTAGGGGTTGGTCCTTTCTCCCAGGTAACCAGTGAGAGGACAAGAGAAAAAGTTATTAATTGCACCAGGAGAGGTTTAGATCATATAGTAAAACCTTCTTCCCAGAAAGGTATGTCTAGCACGGGAACAGGCTGCCCAGGGAAGGGGTGGAGTAACCATCCCCAGAGGAATTTAAAAGACATGTAGATAAGGCACTAAAGGACATGGTTTAATGGTGAGCACAGTGGTGGTGCTGGGTTGATGGCTGGACTTGGTGATTTTAGAGGTCTTTTCAAACTTAACAATTCAATAATTCCATTGTTTGGTTTTTTTTTAGAGCTATGTTTTTTATATGAAAAAAATTATTATGTTATCCATTTAACCGCATACCTGGTGCTATAGCAACACAAATAGCAATGCTGCAGCCTTTTTATCTAGCTTGCAAGGAATATAGACTTGTACCTTATTTCAAAATAGTGGGGGAAATGTCTAGAGCTAAATCACTGAGCCGCTTGGTTTTCTGGGGGTTGTAAGAATGGGCTGGCCAGACATTTTATGTCACCATTTTCTCCTGAAAAGATGAAGATGCTCTTTAACTACAAAGGTCACTGCAATTTCTTGTTGCACCATAAACTCATCCTGCCACAAGCATCTGATCTGTTGTGTGTGTTGAAAAGAAGCATCTCTCACTGTGAGAGGCTCACCCAAGACTTCAGGCCACAAAAGTAACTTCTGTCTTCCATCAGCATGGAGGGACTTTGTGTTCTCACTGCAGTCCTTGGGATCCAAGGAATTCCTTTGCTCTTCAGCTTCAATAACACACATATCTATTTTCATACACTCCCCCAGACTGTGAGTTATGCTGCCCTTTGCCATAAGCCTGAGGCATCAACTGGCCTTGCATCCTGGCTTTTCTATAGTGCCGGAGGCTTTATAAAGATCTTGATAACTAGTTGGTTTTTTTTTTTTTTCCAGAAGATAATTCATATATATTCTTATTTAAATTATAAATCCCTAATGGAGAAGTGAACCCAGAGGCAGTCAGCTAGGAAAGATAGAGGAAAAACATCTACAGGTAAGACTAGAAGGCAAAAAAGGGGTTATCATACAGCTGGATGAAAAAGTGACAGACAAGGTGCTCTTGGCACATTACATTTCCTATGAATAAAAATATTGCCCTTTAGAAACTTTTGAATGTGTTTTAGAACATTTGTAACCCTACAGAGCAGTGACACTACCAGAAATGCCTTAAATGTTCAGCATCAATTTCTCAAACCACTATTATAGTGGCATTATTTGGCAGGCAAACGCTGACTAATCTACTTTGTAGTGGATCAGTGAGCAAACCCCTTTTTTAAGCTGCCTTAACTGTGTTCAATATTTGATCCTTTGTGTTCTTATTAAAAAATAATGGCAATAATTCTATACATTCAATATTTTATATAAAATAATAGAAAAATATTATTGAATTCTTAATCTCATAACGAATTAATATCTTTTATTAAGTATTTTGACACTTACAGCTCTGGAAACCTGTGCACAGGAATCAATTATGCTTTTGAAAAGCCAAATTGAGAGTTGTATTTGTTTTTATAAGAAGAAAAAGGTCATTTGGACCATGGATATTGGAAGTAAGTTTTCAAGAGGTTCTGCTTTGTAGGATGGTCAGCACTTTCTAATGAATTTATAAAAGCAATTGACTTGTATTTGTGTATTGGCTTTAATATTTTTAAATACAGAATAACAGAATTCTAGGATTAGTCTTACACAAAATTAGTGAAGGCAGGCAGGCTATTTTCCTTAAGTACTTCCATAGCATTAGTAGATTCACTCTTTGTTATCACCATAAAATAAAAGTGATATAAATGTAATGTTGATTTCTAGAATGAGGTGCACAAAGTATGACATGAAACACAATGAAAGTTGTTGGCAAGTGCTTATTGCCAACTATAGGTGACAGCTCAGCAACAAAAGGGCAGGATTAAAAGTTAATTAAGAGGCGTTGTTTTTCTGACATAGGAATATTCTTTTTTTTTTTCAAATCAAGGAAATTATAAATGCAGTACATTACTAGACTGCTTGTTAGAATGCTTGTGTTAGCAATAGAGGATTTACCTTATATTTTCTAGCTTTTTACACAGAATCATGCAATATTTCCCATAACAGAGGAAGCAGTGTTCATGTGGAAGTTTTAAAGAGCTCTTTGGTACAAAAGAACCAAGAGAACTTTTGGTACCAAGTACCAAAAACCCTATATTTATTTTGGAGGTTTTTTTGCTGTTCCTCTCTAATTATAACCAGGGAATAAACAAAAACTGCAACTACTTGAGTAAAAAAAGATTGTGAAACACTGGTTTTGATTGGCGTGAAGGCTCACTTTTGCTCCCATGAGGTTTTTAGTCCCTCAGCACTGGAAAGGAGTTAATCATCAGTGTAACGGCATGATGTTACCTCTCCATGGACTTCTTCCTAGATGCAGGATTTGCATGTGAAAAAGTTGTCTGTTACTTCCATGGAATGTGACTTTGACTCCCTATAAATTGTTGGAAGTGGCTCTAGCTTTATTCCTGCTGTAGGATATAAAAACTTCTACTGCCTGCCTTTGCAAATTCCCACCTAAATAAAATCATCAGGCGTGTCCTTCATGGTGCATTGAATTTGTAACCTCAACAGATGTGATTGTGCCAGGATAAGTACTGCCCTTGCTTGAAGGCATGTGAGCTGTGACCACTGATACAATGTGGTACTTGTTTATGGGGATAGGATGGAATATGTTGGAGGCAGATCTTCAGAAACTTTTTTAAAAGCATTAGGTGTAGACCAACCCAGCAGTTTTGCAGGATGCTTCTTTTGGCTGAGGAGCAATGAGAGAGGGAGAGAAGAGTTAAGAAGTGAAAAATTTGGTTTCTTGAAGGTTTAATTTAGGTATCTCTAAGGTAACAAAAAGAAAATGAGCAAAGAGAGGAAATAGGCAGCTGTGACATGTAGTCTGTGAGGTTCCTTCTCTGTCTCTGTTCCTTGGCTGGTGCAGATCAGAATAGCTCATTTGCAGCTGTTAAAATTGCAGCAATGGGATTTGGTTCTGGACCAAATCCCAAAATCCTTTGCAAAAAGGGTTTGATGGGCTTCATCCATCAGGAATCTTTTCAAGTTCATAGCCAAGAAGAAGAGGCATCTGCAGTAGAACCTCTGACTGATCAAACCACCCCTGGATGAGGTCACGGACCTACTCAAAGCCCTGCTCTGAGTTATCACCATGGAGAAGCTTTCCAGCCTCAGGTGAGAGCCCTGGTCAGCCAAGCTGCTAAATTATTTCTGTGGTTTGAGGCATTCTTTCCATGAAATTGATTTAGTTTCATTTCAAAGTATAGTATGAAAAAGAGAATATTTCAACAGTAACCTTCTGACCAGCATTAGTATCAATAAAACCACTTTCTCTTGTTTTCTTACTCTGTGATGTGCCTTTGTCATCGTCTATGTTTCTTTTCACTTTGTACTTCATATTTTATATTTCTGGCAATCTTTTTCCCTCTTTTTCTGTAACTACTCATGTATCTTTAGTAAGAGAATGTAAGAACAGATTGATTTGCCACAATCCTCTTTGGCATTGCACTGTATTTTTTTTCAAGTCTGTGAAAAGGACCAGGGAACTCCTTTGTGTCTAAATTATTTATATGAAACCAAATAGAATACAGTGGAGGTATAATCTTTTATTAATAAACCTCTTAGATACTGCCCTGCTGCAGATGAATTCTGCTAGAGAGGAAATGTCTGTGACAGCCTTAGAATGGCAAGTACCAGAGGAACTGTTCTGGGAGATGAAGCCCATCAGCTTGACGGATGTTTTCTAATGCCACGCATGACTGAGGGCAGGACCTTTGGAAACATCACCTACTAGAATTTCTCCTTTCAAATGTTTTCAAATGAGGTTACTTGAAAAGCAGTGGTACATTTTGTAAATGGTAAAGAGCTAAGAAAAATACAATTCAGTCTTCTCTCTAGTGCTCCTCAGCATTTTTCATCTCAAAATGCTTTTGAAATGCACGTTTTCATTCAATTGTACTTTTGTACTTTTTCATTCATCACCTTGAAAAGAATAAGCATATATAGCATTCACCTCACTCTCAAACATCCACACTCCAGCAGCATGGATCATAGAGTCACAGAATCATAGTACCATGGAATCAATGAATGATTTGGGTTGTAAACGACATTAAAGATCATCTCGTTCCAACCTCCCTGTCATGGGAAGGACACTGTCCACTAGACCAGCTTGCTCAAACCCCCATCCCACTTGGCCTCAAACACTTACAGGGGTGGGGCAGCCACGATTTCTCTCATATCCAAACAATCATATAGCTGCCCAGGGTGAAGGGCACCTTGAAAATTGCTCTGGTCCAACCTTTCATGGGAAAGGGAGCCTACAGCAGAATGTCTGGCACCCTGTCCAGTCACATCTTGAACACCACCAGAGAGAGGGACTCTGACACATCTCTGTGGAGGTTGTCCCAGTGAGTTCTTACTGTAAAATATTTCTTTCCTATTTCAAGATGAAACCTCACCCAGTGCAACTTGTCCTTTTCTTCTCCATATGACACCGTCTGTGGAGATATTCTCTCCATTTTTTGTATTTATTTAAACATGACCTTTAAGCATGATTCTTCTTTTGAATAAAATCACAGTATGCACTAATTATGTCAGCTAATCTCCTATTAAGATGTTGACTAGAGGTAAGGCTATGATTCAGATTTTATGAGATTAATTTCCAAAATGAATGACCATCTTTTTCACCTAGCTACATATAAATTATCAGTAACTAAAATCTATTTTGAAGTGAGACTGGATGAGAAATCTAGGAACCTTTAATTTAAGCAAAAACTTTTTCCTATTTTTTTAATCTATTTGGTTATTTGACCCAGATCTTCCAATAGCACACTCCTTAATATCAATTTTTGATTTTGAGGTAGTTTAGAGAATAGAGCAAATCTGTTTGTATTTCAACCTCTCCTTTCCTCTGGAAAATAAGTTCTGTTCAAAATACCTGATATTTCTTCACATCTGGACACTCTAAATCCCAAAGCTAGAATGTTACATATAAAGTAATTTGTGGTTTTAAACTTTGGTTTCCACTCTCCCATATAAATGCAAATAAAATGTTTTCCATTAGAATAACTCTGCCTCCTGCTTTTTTAATGGAGGCATTGGAGACTACAAAGTAGAGTAGAAACCATTTTGATAATACTGCATCTTCTCTCTGAGCGCCAATCTAAATATTTCCATCTGTCAGATTTTTATTTAATATTCTGAATAAGTAAGTTGCAGGAAAAAGGGAACAGTCATTTTTTATTACACTTTATTTTGCCAGGTTTTGGTGGTCTTACAGTTTCTTTTTGGATTGCAGAAATGTGCATGTGAAGATCTATATAGTCCTTTCCTCTGCCAAGATATCTCCTAGAAATCCAAAGATGTCATTTTCAAATGTTCATAAACAAACATATTTGATAAAATTAAAAAAAAAAAAAAGAAAATAAAAGAAAAGAAAAGAAAATAAGGATAAAATCCAGCCTTCCCCAAACACAAATTCAAATCTCTGCTGAAGTGGAAGGAAATAAACAAAAACAACCAGGACACTCTCATTATCAAATTTGTTGTCTTGACTTCAGTCTGGAATGCTACTGCCACCTCTGATATTGTCTCAATGAATATTGTGCATACAACGGCTCCCAGGTTAGCCAGCAAAAAGTTAAATTCCTGTGACACTTGCTGGGAGAGAAAGGAAAATTATGACCAAGCAGTGCCAAGAAACTGAAAGGTCAAAATATCACATGAAAAAGCAAGTTTCAATTTTAAAACCCTACTTTCTAGTGAACCTAGCTAATGCCGCTCTTGGTGAGGATCCACCTTTATGAACTGTTTTATAGTTCATGTGATTCAGCCATAAGCAATTGCCTGAGTTCAAGACTTGATGTGCAAGGTTATAGTTGAGTGGTTTAGGCTGGTTGGTTTTTTTTCAAAAAGTCCTTACATCCAGAGGAGGAAAGAAACAAAAATCTCCGCTTTTATTGTTTAATTCTAATTTTCATACAATAAAATATTTCCTACATTTTTAAAATTATTTTATCTCTCTTCTCTAAGATGTCCCAAAGGTCAAGTAATACAATATGTAATACACAAAGGAATATCAAATGTCCACAAATCAAAGCCTGCCATCTCATCCAAGGTCTTCTTAGGAGTAAAATTTAGGAAAATAGAGAGAAATCTCCCAGCATGTCCTATATGAGAGTCCAAACCCCATGAACTCTGTAATGAAAAGTAAATAAATGACTCTGTCCTTCACTGCCAAGCTGTTAATCCATAATGTGGAGTTGGTCTCTGTTGCTGTCAGCAGAGATATATAAATCATATCAAACAAAACAAGAACCAAGCTGACCCTTTACCCCTTCCTTAAGCCAAATGCAAGCATTTATAATGCCTAAAAACTTTTCTCCTTCTTTTGTTTCCCCCTTTTCACATGTCTCTCACTTGCTGGTTTCTCCTGGGATTATAAGAGTAAGTGTGTGGCAGTCTGTTTCAAGTGTTCTACAGGGAATTTCAGCCCAATTTCCTAAGCCAAAGGGATCTCAGTAACACCAACCCACCTACAGTTTGGTCCTTCATAAAATCATGACTCCTACTGCTCAGAACTTCTGGGAAAAGGAATGCATGGAGAAAACAACTCTGCAAATGAACGATCACACAGCCAGGGACGACACAGAAGAAAATCTACTCTGGATAGGGAAAGGTGGCTTTTCAGGAAGATCCAGAGAGACCAGACCAAGGAGATTAGGATAGGAAACACAAGCTGAAAGAGTTCATGGGAAAGAAGACTAATGGAAACACATGAAGGCTGAGCCTTTAATAGGTCTCAGGGTTAAAACACTTTAAAGTCAAAGGAAAGAGTTCAGCTGGTTTAGGTATCAATGAAAGAAGTTCCTTTATGTCTTACCTAAATTTAATTTATTCAATGAGTAAAATATTCAGTGACTTCCATGTTAGTTGGACAGTGCTCTAAGTGAAAAGGGGCATGAAATTAACTGAATTTTGACACTTGTAAAGCTCTTGTAGAGCTCATATCAGGATCAAAGGCTAAAACTATAATTGTGTTGCTTGTTAAAATAATTGAACAAATATTGAGAGAAAAATAACTAAATCCAGGGCAGTAATGCCAAGAGCCATCAATGACATGAGTTTATGAAGAACAGATCCTGCTTGACAAACCAGATTGCTTTTTTCTAATAGAGTTACAAAGGATGAAATTCTGCTGTTTGTGAGGGCTGATTCGCTAAAGAAACCCCCAAAGTATCTTCCTGGTAGAAATTATCTATGTCAATAACAGCCCTAAATACTGATCTACAATTAGCAGATGAAGGGAGAGTAGCAGTTTGATGCTGTGCCTCGTAACATTTTTTGATCAAGGGTAAATATCTAGAGTTTTGTGGTGTAGGAGCCAGTGTATCACTGGAGATTTCCAGTTTGATTTGTACATGGGTCTTTCTCATGAATCACTGTCCTGAATGAAGTGCCATAACTACAAAAAAGCAGCAGCAAAGTACAGTTCCATGCATGGAGCTTGGAGTGCTCTGTCAACAGCATGGCTGGATTCAGTCAGGGCTGCAAAATATAGACAATTGCTTAAGGGAAGTTCCTGGGAATCCTTAGACTGAGTTATAAGGTATTTGGAATAAAATAATTATGTTGTGAAAGTGAGTATTTCCAGGTAAAATGAGGAAGTGGTTTGAGGATAGGATTTAAGTGTGTAAGAACCAAAACTGTTGGCCTGCACTTGCTAGGTGAAAAGGTGGGAGAAATACTGACTTGGCTACTCAAGAGCCACGTGAAAATTCTTCATGTCACAAACCAGGCTGGTCAATAGACCATCTAACAATGCAGAGCTCCAGCTCTCACTTGGAGAAGAATATAAATCCTTGAAGACATGCATGAAATCAGATGGAAAAGGATAAAGCAATCAAATCCAGGAAAAATGTATCATGCTGTGCATGGTAGATAAAGGTCAGAATACCTATAGCAATAGAGTTGTATCCATACCTATTCTCAAGTTTTTGAGGAAGGAGCAACCAAAAAATCCACCAAGATTTACAGTGTGAAACTGAGAGAAGGGAAAATGTAAGTCACTGTCTGAAAGAAGTTTGTGAAACAGAGCAGTTTGCTGGGTGGACCAGGTTATTTTATGCATAATAACTGATTTGACCTGCATAAAGGTAACACATGTGACACCCCCTCTAAGGGTAGCAGAGATCCCACAGCAGCATTCAACATGCAGTAATCCCTGACTCAGCCTGGAGATTCTCATATTGCTTCTTTATCCCTGTCTGGTACAACAAATGGTTTAGGGATTGAGCTAGGAATGGATAATTCTGGTATTTAATGTTTGCAACTGCGTGAAAGTCTTGGGCTTTTTTTTCTCTGATAACTTTTTCAGGATTTTTAGGGATTAAAAATCCTTATTTAGTCTGGAAGTCCAGTAGAGAATCAACAGAAATATTTGCATATTTTTTGCCCATGTGAGTGCATTATAGCTCCAGAGATTTTATTTTCTCCTTGTTTTTCAGCTGGTCTAAATTATCATTGTACTGTTGAAATCAACTGTTTTTAAGCACCTGCTACTTCCAGATGTCCAATATTTGTGAGGTTTTTTTCCTGTTGCCAGTGCCAAGAAAGAAAAAGGGATCATTTGCCTTTGAT
The DNA here is from genome assembly GCF_014805655.1 of Passer montanus. Classification (NCBI taxonomy): domain Eukaryota; kingdom Metazoa; phylum Chordata; class Aves; order Passeriformes; family Passeridae; genus Passer; species Passer montanus. Next base: position 9,471,340 of record NW_024367483.1, read on the forward strand.
GACATGGAGTGAGAAAATGAAGAAAACCACTATATACTGCCTTATAAGATCTCTAAAACTCAGGTGTGGAGGAGAAGTCAGCTATTTCTAGTGGGGAATATAAGCTTCCATGTGGAGTTCTCTGATAATCCAGAACATATCCTGGACAGAAAGAAGGAGAGCAGGACCCTCCATCCCATCCATACAGCCATTGTATTTGGCATGCAACACTGGAATCAAGTGGAAAGCCAGCATGGAGTGGAAAAAAGTATCACTTTTCCATACCCTTTTATAAGTGATGCTTTGCAGTAAATTGCTTTCTGTTTAATTTGGTTTATGCAAACAACACTACCTTTGGTGAGGCAGCAGGACTTCTGAAATCTTCAGCATGAGCAGGATCAGCCTGAGCACTTCCTTGTTGCCGTGGAGTATCTGGAGGACTGCCCTTTGTGGATAGTCCTCATGCATGCATCTAGTTACCCTCACAACCAGTGGAGACTTTACATTGGTCAATAATGAGATTTGCTTCTGAACAGATTACTTGAAACACTAAAATAAAAATAATTTTGGCTGAATTTTATTGCTACAAAGCAAGAAAGTAGCAATCATTGTTAATGTTTTGTAAACTCCAGCTTTTCATCATCTTAACTACATTGAATTTCAGAAATATTATGATCTGTGGTGTATAAGATCATATTTAACAAAATAATAAAAAACCTCTTTGTTCGCAGAGTGTATTGTCTTGTGTTAAGGTTTGATGAGTAGGATATACCCAAAATGATTGTTCAATTATATCTTAGATTAGCTCATTCAGTAATGAGATAAACAAGCTGTCTGGCAGAATGGGCTTTGGCTGACAAGGAAATGGGTGAAAAAAAAAAAAAAAAAAAAAAAAAAAGGTTTTAAAAATTT